>NC_072768.1:22658813-22734574 GCF_022539595.1 Amphiprion ocellaris
CATCCAAGATTGTCAGCATAAAACGTTGTTCCTTCAGGTCTTTCTTGAGTAAGAGTCTTCCATGGATTTATGGGTTAAAGTTTGTTTGCTCTCTGCTCTATCCCAGACATATTCTACTTGCATTCTCATACAGTTCAAACATGATCAATAGTAACAACAACAACAATAATAATAACTGTGATCATCTGATATTGAAATAAGATTTCCATTTTTCCCCAATACCTTTTACATTTTTGGGTTGCATGTCTCAGCGCAAAGGTCAGTCGTTCCATCATGTATATTTTCTGAATTATTCCTATCCATTCTGTGACTTTTGGGATAACTTTCCTCAGCCATTTTGTTGTTTTTGTTTTTTTTAACCCCTGCCAGTAGTATTTGTAGTAAACATCTTTCACATTTTGTCAGTGAAGAAGGCAAATTTCCTAAATAAATTACATCCATCCATTATCTGTACAACACTTAATCCTCATTAGGGTCGCAGGGGGCTGGAGTCTATCCCAGGTGACATAGGGTGAAGGCAGGAGACATCCTGGACAGGTCACCAGTATATCACGGGGCTACACAGAGAGACAAACAATCACACTCACATTCATATCTATGGACAATTTAGAATCACCAGTTAACCTCAGCATGTTTTTGGGAGGCCAGGATGCCAACAGGAGATCTTCTAGCTGTAAGGCGATGGCGATAGTAACCACCAAGCCACTGTGCAGCCCAGCAAACTGCACCAAAATTAAAATCTAATTCCAGGTGTATTATTGATCTAATCTCTGTCATTACATCTGTCCAGTCCTGACAAATGCTGAGGCATTCCCAGTCAGCAAACTTTTAAAGCATTTTTGTCAGATTTGCGCCTTCCACCACGACATTCACTCTGAGTGCACCAATACAATGGAAAATGGCTGTCACAGGATGTAACTATATGTTTATGAGCACTTAAAAAATAAAGCAATTGAGTTTTTTTTTTTTTAATGTTAGCCAGTATGGTGAATTTTGTTGTTGATGGCAAAGTTTTGAAGCTGATGACTGCTAATCAACGACGACATCGAGAGTACAAGAAAAATGGCAGTTGTTGTCCTCTTCCAATCAATGTTTGTTTTTTCTGACTTTAACCAAAACAGTTCCTGCAGTGAAGAACAACTTGTCATAACACTTTGCCATAACACCTACTAGAGCTAGGACATGCATGAAGAGGTATCATCATATCACAATGTTGTCTTGCTTTGGAACTATAATTGCAGTGATGAATAATAAATACACTACCGTTCAAAAGTTTGGGGTCACCCAGACAGTTTCATGTTTTCCAAGAAAACTCACACTTTTATTCATGTGCTAACATAATTGCACAACGGTTTTCTAATCATCAATTAGCCTTTCAACACCATTAGCTAACACAATGTAGCATTAGAACACAGGAGTGATGGTTGCTGGAAATATTCTTCTGTACCTCTATGTAGATATTCCATTAAAAATCAGCCATTTCCAGCTAGAATAGTCATTTACCACATTAACAATGTCTAGACTGTATTTCTGATTAATTAAATGTTATCTTCATTGAAAAAAAACTGCTTTTGTTTCAAAAATGAGGACATTTCTAAGTGACCCCAAACTTTTGAACAGTAGTGTATATATCGCTAAAAAGTGTCTCTAGTTACAGGGAGTGGAAAAAAAAGGTTCTTCTAATCTATCAACCATCACATGTTCAGTTTTTGGACTGAGGTTCAATAAACCCACAGTTAAAGAATAACTGGGTTTGGGTTGAAAGAAGTTTCGGAAAATGAACTTTCAAGAGTCCTTCAGAAGAGATAACCCCCCCCCCCCCAAAAAAAAAAAAAAAAACTTTGAAAAAAGTTCAATAACTTTGATAAAACCACTCAATAAAGTTTGCTTTGAATGCATTTTAAACCCCATTTAAGACTCCATTAGAACACTAACTTCCCACTTTTTGTTCCTTATAATGAATGCCTGTTAATTCAGCAGGATAAGAGGGGTGAAGACGCTGTGTGTTATTATAATTAAATTATCTTTATCCCAGTAGTAGTCTGACAATTGTTAGTTAAAAATTAGCTATTTTGTTATTTAATTGCTGTGTGCACTAATGTTATGAGCTCTTCTAATCACGTGAATGATACTGAATTATCCAAACACTAATTCTGTAACCATTATTTCAAAGCCAGAGCTGCAACTGGGATGAAAAATGGCAAAGAAAAAGGAGAGTTGGTGGTCCTTCCGTGAAAACATTAAGGATTTGTTCATAAGACAGCTAGCGGCGTTATCACTGCGGGTGGGATAAAATGTAATTAACAATGTTTGGAGTTGAAATGAAAGCAATGAAACTAACAGTGTGACTTAAATACTTTAATAAGTTGAGGTACAATTTAAGCTTTGAAATGATTTAAAACATGCAGTGTCTCCAAATGAGAGTGAAAACACCTACAGCTGACAGGTAATCAGCCAAACACAAAGCGAAAGTAATTATGGACTAATCAGGCCACACACAGATTATTATTCTTTGTGCTTTCAACTTGTACGACGCATTCTCTTCTCCGCCTACGTGGAACGAGCTGCTTCATTCAACTACTGTCTAGTTAAAAATGGCTCGGCTGATAACATTGTGATTGGACAGTAGTGATAAGTGTCACACTGCGGCCAAGTGACAAAAACCACCTGAGCAAAACAAACTCAATTAACTAGCCTGGCATGAACCTGGGAGCTAAAAATGGGAATATGTGTGTCAACTCCACTTAGTCTGAAGGAACAGACAGATGAATCGTCCAGCAGGTCAAACACCTGCTTGATTTCTCAAATAAAAAGTCCTGTGTCTTGGTGGTGCGGTCCCCCTGACATGCATGTTCACTGTGGAAAAATTATCCTAAGATCTTTTTTTCTTCTTTTTTTCAAAAATGCGAATGAGGCTCTTTTCAGTTAAATAATTTGGAGTGAATAAATTCAGCTGTGTAGTGTCATCAGAAGGTGGAGGCACAGACTACAGTATGCATGGCTGTAATAATCAGAGGAGGCCATAAACAGACCAGCTGCTATCAAACTGTTAAAATCCTGTACAAAGAAAAAGCAAATAAAAGTATGTCCATGTACAAGAAAAATAATGGAAAGTGCTTTCAATTGGGAAAGCTGTAATTATTATTTCATGTCAGCTGGTGTTGATCATGTTTTCATCCTGTCTGAAGACGAAGACAATCAGTCACATGATTTAGAGTATCTTACACCTGCATTCTTTCTAATGACCAGCAGGGGGTTCTCTAGGAGCAGAAAGAAATCAGATTACATAGACGTCTATGAGAAAATGACCCTACTTCTCCCTTGATGTGTTATCTAAGTGAACATTTTCCTAATGACTTTATGGTTTCAATCACTAGTTTCAAATCTCATTCAGTACAGCATGATGCTCATTGTGTAAATGATGTTCCTATTTAGAGAAAAATAGATGCTACAGCAGGGTATGCCACAATGTGTAGTTGCCTTGAGACGTCAGTCATCCTTCACTCATTATGTTTGGTTTAAAAAGAACAAGAGGGCGGCGGCCAAATGCCAAACTGGTAGCTTCAACACAGCAGTCCACAAATCAGTGATGCCATAAATCACTGCATCTATCTTTCATTATCTATCTTTTACACTGATCAAATTCAAAATAAACCATTTTCCACCTGATCCTAATCAAATATAGGTTGATACAAATAATCAACAACATTGATATCGACTAAAATAAAACATTTTATCACAATAAATGTCTCATCTAAATCGCCCAGTCGTACTCCTCTACTACTTTTTTGGACTGAAATGGACCAACAGACGGATACTTCCTTCCCTAGAGTCATGCTGCTAACATGGCTGAGAAGCAAACAGGGGAAAGTCTGAAAATAAGGACTATAAATGTAGTTTTCTTCCCGTTTTTCTAAAGCCTTTAATCATTTTGTGACCCACTTTGTGCCCCTTGGAGGCGTCGCAAGTTCCAAGTTAGGAACCACTGCTATGCTAATGTTGCTGAAGCCGTACAGTCTGTAGCTGCAGCACAAGGATTTCTCTGTAATGGAACTAAGAGGATTAGTCCCAACCATGAAGATGTTCTGGACATACTGTGTTTGTAACAAAAGAATACATAATTAGGCAGCTTCTATGGGTAAAACACATCAGTGTAAATATATGATAGAAATCATCCTTTCATGAGCTGTGACAGGCCTCTGCATCCTGTCTTTAATGTTTCCAGTTTAGCCACAGAGCTGAAGCCACAGTGTTTCTGCATGTTAGTACTCAACCTAGTTTTCTCAGTGACATCATGGATGAAGAAACTGAATGTGGCTCCCACACTTTCCGTGTAATCTTTGGCGAAAATGATGCCTACTTACACCACAGCCCTCTCATCTCCACCTGCATTCATCACCTGGCAATTTGCAAAACATAAAAACAACCTCAAGATGATCTCACTCCCATTTTCCACCACATTAGGAAAATAATAAATAAAATGAATGACTGATGCCACTTCATTTGATTTCGTCGACAGGAGGGGATGCGGTCCAGAGCCTGTCGTCCTGAAGATACAGCAGACACTGTTCCCTGTTCGAGTCTCTTATCCAGGCGATACACAGGCAGAGTGTTGGAAGCACCTTAAGCCTCCACAAATTAAAACACCTGCTGATTCTGTTTCCAGCCAGGAACAGAGTAGACATTTAAATTCCTAATGAAGTACGAAAAGTCTCAGCCTCACACATTTAATGACTGTTTTTGCAGATTGCAGTTGATGATAAGTACACTGTGTTCTGGATGAGGTCGTGTTGGAAACTAAAGTTAACAATCAACAGTGTATAAACACCTTTTATGTGAGATTCAAAAAGCCAGCCACAATTGAACTGTCTCTGTACCCAGTGCCAGCAAAAAGGTGAGAAAAGGGGCAGTCATAGACTGTATTTAAAAGATGGACGTGACACCACCCATTGGTTGATGGATTGCTGTTTTGAGGCCTCAGTTTAAGATTAAAGTGCTGCACAGTGGCTCAGTGGTTAGCACTGTTGCCTTGCAGCTAGAAGATCCCCGCCTTCCCGGGATCTTTCTGCATGGAGTTTACATGTTCTCCCTGTGCATGTGTGGGTTTTCTCCGGGTACTCCAGCTTCCTCCCACAGTCCAAAAACATGCTGAGGTAACTCTAAACTGCCCGTAGGTGTGAATGTGAGTGTGATTGTTTGTCTCTATATTTAGCCCCGTGATAGACTGGTGACCTGTCCAGGATGTCCCCTGCCTTCACCTTAAGTCAGCTGGGATAGACTCCAGTGACCTCAATGAGGATTAAGCAATGTATAGATAATGGATGGAAGTTTAAGATTTAGCTGTTGCCATCTTGCTCTTTTGAAACCTGATATTACAGGTGATGAGTTGATCAGACTGAGCACTAAATGACAGAATGCTTGCTAATGCTGCGGTGACATTAATCAGAATGTAGCTCCACAACAAACCTACCCCGATTTATCGTCTATTTAACTCTAAATGAAACAATGATTTACACAGTGAGCATCAGGCTATATTGAAGGAGACTTGAAACTAGCAACTGAAATCATTTAAAAGAATGTTTACCGAGGAAACAAATCAAGGGGAAAGTAGGAGAATTTTCTGCTAGTCTTTTAGACAATCACATTTCACTTTTCAGACTCATCCTTAATGTGCAGCTGGTTTCAAGTCTGTCGCACCCGTACCGACACCAAACACTAACCATCATATTAGTTTACTGAAAATCAAACAGTTAAACAAAACCAATATGTAATCGACAAACTGAACATCTGGCTGTACTGATGGAGATTTAAAATGAACGATTAAGACCAAGAACTCATTAGGAGAATGTTAAATGAGAAAACGGATCAAGCAAGAAGTAGAGTCATTTTCTCATAGACTTCTATACAATCAGACTTCGTTTTGCTACCAGAGGAGTTGTCCCCTGCTGGATGGTAGAAATAATGTAGGTTTTTGTCACTTTCATGTTGGCTTCAGTTTTCAGATAATAACAATATACACTACCAGTTAAAAGTTTTAGAATGCTCCAATTTTTCCATTTTTAAAAAAAATTTTAATTCAAGTTCAAATCCAATGAATAGCTTAAAATGGTACAAAGGTAAGTGGTGAACTACCAGAGGTAAAAAAAAAAAAAGGGCAAGGTTACCCAAAACTGAAAAATAATGTATATTTCATTATACAAAAAGGCCTTTTTCAGGGAACAAAAAATGGGCGAACAACTTAAAGCTGTTTTGCAGCAGTGGAGGTTGATCAAGCTTTGAAAGTTGGTGCTACCAAATCCTACAGGTGTCGCAACTTTTCTTGATTACTTACAACCCTCTCTGTTTACATAAACATAGTGCTGGAACACACTGTGGCACCATACCCTCCAGAGTATCATTTGAACAGTACTGTACAGAAAGTAATGTAAATGTAAAAGTAAATGGCAAGGGAAAAGCAATTAACAATAGAAGAGAGACAGACCATCATAACACTTAAAAATTATAGGTCATTCCTACAGAAATACTGCGAAGAAAGTCAAGGTTTCAGTGAGTCCAGTTTTCTTCACCATCAAAAGGTTCTCAGAAACTGGAGGAAACTCTGACAGGAAAAGGTCTGGAAGACCCAAAGCCACAACAGAATCAGAAGGCAAGTTTCAGACAGTCAACAGCTTCAAGCACAGATTAATAGTGATTGTAGTAAGAAGTCTCAGTTTCAACTGTGAAGAGAAGACTTGGAGTTGCAGGTTTGACAGGTGGAGTTGCAGCAAGAAAGCCATTACTGAGATGTCAGAATAAGAAAAAGATACTGGCCTGGGCCACGAAACACTACCAATGGACTACTACTGGAAGAAGGTATTATGGACTGATGAATCAAAAATTGAAGTCTTGGTTCATCATGCAGGATTTTTTTACGCCGTCAAGTAGGTGAAAGGATGATTTCTCAGTGTATGACATCAACTATCAAACACGTTTTGCTGGATCCAGGCTCGGTGACTTGTGAGAGATACCCTGAACCAAAACAGCTACCACAGCATTCTGCAGCGCCATGCAGTACCCTCTGCTATGTTCCTAGTTGGTCAGTTGTTCATTCTACAGCAAGATAATGACCCAAAACATAAGTCCAAGCTATGCCAGAACTATCTTAGGAAAAAAGAACAAGATGAGAAGCTTGAAAACATGGAGTGGCAGCACAGTCTCCATATTTAAACCCCATGGAGCTGCTTTAGGATTAAATGGACAGAAGAGTGAAAGCAAAGCAGCCTACAAGTGCCACACATTTATGGGGAAGAATATTTGATTTCCATTGTGGAAAGAATGCCATGAGTGTGTTCAGCTGTTATATCTGCCAAAGGTGATACTTTGATGAGTCAAAAGTTTAGAACACATTTTGGTTTCTTAATAGATATTTTTAAATTTCATTTGTTTATTTGTTCTATGCTTTCATGTCAGAGTACAATGAAACATTAACATGCATAATTTCCAATAATAAACTGGAAAAATTGGGGTGTTGTAAAACTTTTGACCTGTCGTGCACAGTCTACAAAATGAACATGCTGCTGTACTGAACGAGACTTGAAACTAGCGATTGAGATCATAAACTCATTAGAAAAGTGTTCACTGAGGTAACAGAGTAAGTGAGAAGATGGATCATTTTTTATTGACTTCTATAAAATCTGATTTCCTTTTTAAAACAAGAGGAGTCGTCGCCTGTTATAAAGAGTGCAAAGTTAAGGCACTTTTTAGATCCGGAGGTTACGTCCAAGTGCAGAGCCGCTAGCGTGGCTTGTTTCAGCCTGTTTTGTTCTCTCGGGAGCCATGACATGGGGTTAAGGGATGGGTCTAATTCAGCACGGCGCTTCTTCATTACAAATGCAATAATAATTTTTCTACAGTCGCTGAGGGAAAGATCAAGATGAAGTTGTGAGTCTGATCATTTGCAATAAGAAAGGGGCTTGTGATTTAGAGACTGCTTTGTCAAACTACTTCCTGTAGCTGCCTGACAAATGAGCTTCATCACTGGGAAACTGCTTCATTACCTCTCATACTTTCGCTGCAGTAAATTCTTGTAATCGCTCCTCCGCTTTAATGCTGGTCGTAAAATCTCGGATCGAAACAAAGTTTTAAAACTATGAAAAACTTTATCGAATGCAAAAGCACCGCATTTTAGAGTCAGTCTTAGCTTGCATGACTATGCTGCTTTAAGCTGCCGGTGTTCCAGTTTAACTGGTGATCAGGTTAACTGGCGATAGTTTCCGTCTCCAGATGTTTCGTCCGCAGATTCGTCACGATGAGACCTGGATTTACGTGAAATAAAGATACCAGATAAAGAAGACCTCGCCGACAAACGTCGGCATCACTACTTAACAAAGTCTATATCCATGTAAATATCATCTACAGACAGTAAAAAGAAATGTGCGGGCCGAAATAAAAAACACGTATTTTTCAAGTACGGTGAGAGGATTCGAAACCACGTAATCCAGCGATAAAATTACGAAACCACCGTTTTCCTCATTGTGCTACCGATCAGCTCGACAAGCATTCTGCTTCATCCATATGGATCACTGTCATTCTGTCAGGTGTTTAACACCTGGTGATTGTTCAGGAAACACGTCCATGTTAACTGGGGCTAGTCACAACTTAACACAGGCTTCCTGGTTAAGAACGAGTCAGACAACTATTTATTGTCTCACCAATAAAACCCACAACATGAAAGCACGTCTGCTGCTGTGTTGTGTGTTAGTTTGTGAGTTCAGCGGAACAGATCCAGAGCAGAACTTCAGGTTTAACTCGGGTTTGTTCTCAGAAACACTCAGACCCTCAGCAGCCTCCCATCAGAACAACATGCAGCACAACATCAGCTGGATCTGATAAAATACATCAGAACAACACGCAGCACAACATTGCTTTATTTGCTAAAATGCATCGGAACAAACTGAGACCGCGTTGTCAAAACTAGTCACTCAGAAAACAATGAAACTCGTTCAGTCATCCACGTCCTAGCCGTCATTCAGAGCATATTAACCGCTGAAAAAAAAAAAAAAAAAAAAAAAAAAATAAATAAATAAATAAATATATATATATATATATATATATATATATATATATATATATATATATATATATATATATATATATATATATATAAACGAAGTAAAGGGATTCGATCTGGTCAAAACAAACAATGGTTTATTCGCCCTATCAGGGAGCCATGAGCACCTATTGCATGTATTGAAGTGACTACAGTCACATTTGAACGTTACAGCTACAGATATTCCTGTTGGACTCTGAAGATATTGTGCTGCCATATTTGTATATTTAGCCTACATGTACTCTAAGGTGGATTAGGAACGTCATTAAATCAAATACTGTCAAACACCACAATTCACTCTAGTCTTCCTCTGCGACATCATTAAAAGTATCTTCTGCCATTTCTAAACCAGCCAGGGTGTTTGGGAAGACACAAATCACACAAATATATTGTTTGTTTTGACCAGGTCGGATCCCGTTACTTCCTTTTAAAAAAAAAAATATTGTCAGTGGTTAATGTGCTTTGAAATGATACCCCCTGGCTCTTCTAAAAAAAACCCAAAAAACAAAACAAAAAAAAAACAAAAAACAACTGGCTTAAACGTTTAATATATCACTTAGTCATTTATGCTAGAAAGTGTTATCAAAAAAAAAAAAATCTCACAGGTGTAAATGTCTCACTCTCCTAACCTACACTCCCCACTGGAGAACCCCCTCCTCCTTCTACTTTTCTCTCTCTCCCTCTCTATGTCTCCCTTTAGCTCTCTCACCCTCTCACACACTCACCCCCCTCACTCACACTCTATGTACCCCCCATGTTTATTGTGCCTGTATGTTTTATAATGTGTTTGTTGATAGTTTTTCAGGCAAATATGTGCTATTATATAATGTATATATAGATCCTGACCTGCTGTATACATCTCTCTCCAACACTCACAGCTCACAGACAGCAACAGACAGCTCACAAGGACACACACAGATGTTATATTACATTACTACATACTCAGTGACAGAACATCTTCTCTCTCTATGTTCAAGTTTAATATCGTAGCCTGGAATGTTCATGGCATACGCTCACAAACAAAAAGAGTTAAAATCATGGACTATGTCTCTAAATTAAAAGCAGATATTTTGCTCCTCCAAGAAACGCATTTACTACAGTCGGAAGAAAAATGTTTATCAGACTCGAATTATAGTATCATCTTTTCATCTTGTTATAACAGCAGACAAAGAGGGGTCTCCATTCTAGTCCATAAGAGAATTCCATTCACTTTAAATAGTACAGTAACGGACTCAGAGGGCAGATATATTATTATCCAGGCAACAATCTTTAATAAATTATATTCTATTGTAAACCTCTATGCTCCGAATAATGACGATCCAGCCTTCTTTCACACTGTTTTCTCTCACTTAGCAGACTTATCTGCTAACTCAACAACTATTATCGGTGGTGACTTCAACATAGTTTTAAACCCTTCAGTAGATCGATCTAATAGTCCAATACACGTTAAACAGTCACAATCAGTTAAAGTCATACATGACTATATGAAAGATTTCGGACTAGACGACGTCTGGAGACTCAAAAACCCTACAAAGAGGGACTATACGTTTTTCTCTGCGGTACACAAAACATTTTCAAGAATTGACTTTTTCCTCTTAAATAACTCTCGCACATAAAGTTACTACTAAAATCCACCCAATCATTATCAGCGACCACGCACCAATATCTCTCAGCCTGCAAACAGATTCCATCCCTAAACCTCCTCAGACTTGGTGTCTCAACATCTCTCTACTCAAAGACCCAGAATTTGATCGAGTAATAAGGAGTGAGTGGGCAGACTTTCTAAAAAACAATGACTCTAATGACTTACCCCCATCTTTGCTTTGGGAAACTGGAAAGGCCGTAATCAGAGGTAAAATAATATCGTACTCCTCATACAAGAAAAAAAAAGATCTACAAACAGAAAAAGAAATTGAAGAAAAAATTAAACAACTTACAGAGAATTATGCAATAAACCCAAGTGATCAATTATGGTCCGAACTACAAAATGCAAAACTAAACCTCGATAATATCCTATCCAAGAAAACAGAGTTTTTATTACAACAACTAAGATATAATGATTTCGAACACAATAATAAATCAGGAAAATTTCTGGCGAACCAACTCCAGCGCAATAAAGAAAAATCCTTCATAACAGCAATTCAGGATCCCTCAGGAGAATATACTCAGTCACCTCAGGAAATTAACCAGACCTTCTATAATTATCTCATTTATCAGGTAGAGATTCATCCTGAAACCTGCAGAAAGATGTTAAATTTATGAGAAAAATATCAGAATTATAATATTTATCAGGTTGAGATTCACCCTGAGAGATTTGAAACCTGCAGAAAGATGCTAAATTTATAAGAAAAATATCAGAATTATAACATTTATCAGGCAGAGATTCATCCCAAGAGCCCTGAAACCTGCAGGAAGATGCTAAATTTAAAGAAAAAACATCAGATTTATAACATTTATGGGGCAGAAATTCATCCCGAGAGCCCTGAAACCTGCAGAAAGATGTTAAATTTAGAGGAAAAACTGAGAAATTACACCAAAACCTGCAGAAAGACGTTAAATTTAGAGGAAAAACTGAGAAATTACACCAAAACCTGCAGGAAGAATTCAAGTTTAGAGGAAAAACTTCAGAATTATAACATTTATCAGGCAGAGATTCATCCTGAGTGGCCCTAAAGCTGCAGAAAGATGTAAAATTTATAAGAAAAATATCAGAATTATAACATTTATCAGGTAGAGATTCACCCTGAAACCTGCAGGAAGATGCTAAATTTAGAGGAAAAACATCAAAATGACTACTTTTATCAGAGATTCATCTCGAGAGCCCTGAAAGCTGCAGAAAGACACTAAATTTAGAGAGAAGACATCAAAATTAGACCAAAACCTGCAGGAAGATGTCAAATTTATGAGAAAAATATCAGAATTATGACATTTATCAGGTAGAGATTCACCCTGAGAGCCCTGAAACCTGCAGGAAGATGTTAAATTTAGAGGAAAAACATGAAAATACCAACTTTTATCGGGTAGAGATTCATCCTGAGAGCCCTGAAACCTGCAGAAAGACGCTAAATTTAGAGAGAAAACATCAAAATTAGACCAAAACCTGCAGGAAGATGTCAAATTTATGAGAAAAATATCAGAATTATGACATTTATCAGGTAGAGATTCACCCTGAGAGCCCTGAAACCTGCAGGAAGATGCTAAATTTAGAGGAAAACATCAGAATTATAACATTTATCAGGCAGAGATTCATCCTGAGAGCCCTGAAACCTGCAGGAAGATCCTAAATTTAGAGGAAAAACATCAGAATTATAACATTTATCAGGCAGAGATTCACCCTGAGAGCCCTGAAACCTGCAGAAAGATGATAAATTTAGAGGAAAAACTGAGAAATTACACCAAAACCTGCACAAAGATGCTAAATTTAGAGGAAAAACATCAGAATTATAACATTTATCGGGCAGAGATTAATCCTGAGAGCCCTGAAACCTGCAGAAAGACGTTAAATTTACCAGAAAAATATTAGAATTATAACATTTATCAGGTAGAGATTCACCCTGAAACCTGCAGGAAGATGCTAAATTTAGAGGAAAAACATCAAAATAACTACTTTTATCAGTTAGAGATTCATCCCGAGAGCCCTGAAAGCTGCAGAAAGACGCTAAATTTAGAGAGAAAACATCAAAATTAGACCAAAACCTGCAGGAAGATGTCAAATTTATGAGAAAAATATCAGAATTATGACATTTATCAGGTAGAGATTCACCCTGAGAGCCCTGAAATCTGCAGAAAGACGCTAAATTTAGAGAGAAAACATCAAAATTAGACCAAAACCTAGAGGAAGATGTCAAATTTATGAGAAAAATATCAGAATTATAACATTTATCAGGCAGAGATTCACCCTGAGAGCCCTGAAACCTGCAGAAAGATGATAAATTTAGAGGAAAAACTGAGAAATTACACCAAGACCTGCAGAAAGATGCTAAATTTAGAGGAAAAACTGAGAAATAACTACTTTTATCAGTTAGAGATTCATCCCGAGAGCCCTGAAAGCTGCAGAAAGACGCTAAATTTAGAGAGAAAACATCAAAATTAGACCAAAACCTAGAGGAAGATGTTAAATTTATGAGAAAAATATCAGAATTATGACATTTATCAGGTAGAGATTCACCCTGAGAGCCCTGAAACCTGCAGAAAGATGCTAAATTTAGAGGAAAACATCAGAATTATAACATTTATCAGGCAGAGATTCACCCTGAGAGCCCTGAAACCTGCAGGAAGATGCTAAATTTAGAGGAAAAACTGAGAAATTACACCAAGACCTGCAGAAAGATGCTAAATTTAGAGGAAAAACATCAGAATTATAACATTTATCAGGCAGAGATTCACCCTGAGAGCCCTGAAACCTGCAGAAAGATGATAAATTTAGAGGAAAAACTGAGAAATTACACCAAGACCTGCAGAAAGATGCTAAATTTAGAGGAAAAACATCAAAATAACTACTTTTATCAGTTAGAGATTCATCTCGAGAGCCCTGAAAGCTGCAGAAAGACGCTAAATTTAGAGAGAAAACATCAAAATTAGACCAAAACCTGCAGGAAGATGTCAAATTTATGAGAAAAATATCAGAATTATGACATTTATCAGGCAGAGATTCACCCTGAGAGCCCTGAAATCTGCAGAAAGACGCTAAATTTAGAGGAAAAACTGAGAAATTACACCAAAACCAGCAGAAAGATGCTAAATTTAGAGGAAAAACATCAGAATTATAACATTTATCAGGCAGAGATTCATCCTGAGAGCCCTGAAACCTGCAGGAAGATCCTAAATTTAGAGGAAAAACATCAGAATTATAACATTTATCAGGCAGAGATTCACCTTGAGAGCCCTGAAACCTGCAGGAAGACGATAAATTTAGAGGAAAAACTGAGAAATTACACCAAAACCAGCAGAAAGATGCTAAATTTAGAGGAAAAACATCAGAATTATACCATTTATCAGGCAGAGATTCATCCCGAGAGCCCTGAAACCTGCAGGAAGACGTTAAATTTAGAGGAAAAACATGAAAATACCAACTTTTATCGGGTAGAGATTCATCCCGAGAGCCCTGAAACCTGCAGAAAGATGCTAAATTTAGAGGAAAAACATCAAAATAACTACTTTTGTCAGTTAGAGATTCATCCCGAGAGCCCTGAAACCTGCAGGAAGATGCTAAATTTAGAGGAAAACATCAGAATTAACACATTTATCAGGCAGAGATTCACCATGAGAGCCCTGAAATCTGCAGAAAGACGCTAAATTTAGAGGAAAAACTGAGAAATTACACCAAAACCTGCAGGAAGATCCTAAATTTAGAGGAAAAACATCAGAATTACAACATTTATCAGGCAGAGATTCACCCTGAGAGCCCTGAAACCTGCAGAAAGATGATAAATTTAGAGGAAAAACTGAGAAATTACACCAAAACCTGCAGAAAGATGCTAAATTTAGAGGAAAAACATCAGAATTATACCATTTATCAGGCAGAGATTCATTCCGAGAGCCCTGAAACCTGCAGGAAGACATTAAATTTAGAGGAAAAACATGAAAATACCAACTTTTATCGGGTAGAGATTCATCCTGAGAGCCCTGAAACCTGCAGGAAGATCCTAAATTTAGAGGAAAAACATCAGAATTATAACATTTATCAGGCAGAGATTCACCCTGAGAGCCCTGAAACCTGCAGGAAGACGTTAAATTTAGAGGAAAAACATGAAAACACCAACATTTATCAGGCAGAGATTCACCCTGAGAGCCCTGAAACCTGCAGAAAGATGATAAATTTAGAGGAAAAACTGAGAAATTACACCAAGACCTGCAGAAAGATGCTAAATTTAGAGGAAAAACATCAAAATAACTACTTTTATCAGTTAGAGATTCATCTCGAGAGCCCTGAAAGCTGTAGAAAGACGCTAAATTTAGAGAGAAAACATCAAAATTAGACCAAAACCTGCAGGAAGATGTCAAATTTATGAGAAAAATATCAGAATTATGACATTTATCAGGCAGAGATTCACCCTGAGAGCCCTGAAATCTGCAGAAAGACGCTAAATTTAGAGGAAAAACTGAGAAATTACACCAAAACCAGCAGAAAGATGCTAAATTTAGAGGAAAAACATCAGAATTATAACATTTATCAGGCAGAGATTCATCCTGAGAGCCCTGAAACCTGCAGGAAGATCCTAAATTTAGAGGAAAAACATCAGAATTATAACATTTATCAGGCAGAGATTCACCTTGAGAGCCCTGAAACCTGCAGGAAGACGATAAATTTAGAGGAAAAACTGAGAAATTACACCAAAACCAGCAGAAAGATGCTAAATTTAGAGGAAAAACATCAGAATTATACCATTTATCAGGCAGAGATTCATCCCGAGAGCCCTGAAACCTGCAGGAAGACGTTAAATTTAGAGGAAAAACATGAAAATACCAACTTTTATCGGGTAGAGATTCATCCCGAGAGCCCTGAAACCTGCAGAAAGATGCTAAATTTAGAGGAAAAACATCAAAATAACTACTTTTGTCAGTTAGAGATTCATCCCGAGAGCCCTGAAACCTGCAGGAAGATGCTAAATTTAGAGGAAAACATCAGAATTAACACATTTATCAGGCAGAGATTCACCATGAGAGCCCTGAAATCTGCAGAAAGACGCTAAATTTAGAGGAAAAACTGAGAAATTACACCAAAACCTGCAGGAAGATCCTAAATTTAGAGGAAAAACATCAGAATTACAACATTTATCAGGCAGAGATTCACCCTGAGAGCCCTGAAACCTGCAGAAAGATGATAAATTTAGAGGAAAAACTGAGAAATTACACCAAAACCTGCAGAAAGATGCTAAATTTAGAGGAAAAACATCAGAATTATACCATTTATCAGGCAGAGATTCATTCCGAGAGCCCTGAAACCTGCAGGAAGACATTAAATTTAGAGGAAAAACATGAAAATACCAACTTTTATCGGGTAGAGATTCATCCTGAGAGCCCTGAAACCTGCAGGAAGATCCTAAATTTAGAGGAAAAACATCAGAATTATAACATTTATCAGGCAGAGATTCACCCTGAGAGCCCTGAAACCTGCAGGAAGACGTTAAATTTAGAGGAAAAACATGAAAACACCAACTTTTATCGGGTAGAGATTCATCCTGAGAGCCCTGAAAGCTGCAGAAAGACGCTAAATTTAGAGAGAAAACATCAAAATTAGACCAAAACCTGCAGGAAGATGTTAAATTTATAAGAAAAACATCAGAATTATAACATTTATCAGGCAGAGATTAATCCTGAGAGCCCTGAAATCTGCAGGAAGACGTTAAATTTAGAGGAAAAACATGAAAACACCAACTTTTATCGGGTAGAGATTCACCCTGAGAGCCCTGAAACCTGCAGAAAGATGCTAAATTTAGAGGAAAAACTTCAGAATTATAACATTTATCTGGCAGAAATTCATCCCAAGAGCCCTGAAACCTGCTGGAAGATGCAAAATTTTGAGGAAAAACATCAAAATAACAACTTTTATCAGGTAGAGATTCACCCTGAGAGCCCTGAAACCTGCAGAAAGATGCTAAATTTAGAGGAAAAACTGAGAAATTACACCAAAACCTGCAGGAAGATGCTAAATTTAAAGGAAAACATCAGAATTATAACATTTATCAGCTAGAGATTCACCCTGAGAGCCCTGAAACCTGCAGGAAGATGCTAAATTTAGAGGAAAAACATCAAAATAACTACTTTTATCAGTTGGAGATTCACCCTGAGAGCCCTGAAACCTGCAGAAAGACGTTAAATTTACCAGAAAAATATCAGAATTATAACATTTATCAGGTAGAGATTCACCCTGAAACCTGCAGGAAGATGCTAAATTTAGAGGAAAACATCAGAATTGTCACATTTATCAGGCAGAGATTCATCCTGAGAGCCCTGAAATCTGCAGAAAGACGCTAAATTTAGAGGAAAAACTGAGAAATTACACCAAAACCAGCAGAAAGATGCTAAATTTAGAGGAAAAACATCAGAATTATACCATTTATCAGGCAGAGATTCATCCCGAGAGCCCTGAAACCTGCAGGAAGACATTAAATTTAGAGGAAAAACATGAAAATACCAACTTTTATCGGGTAGAGATTCATCCTGAGAGCCCTGAAACCTGCAGGAAGATCCTAAATTTAGAGGAAAAACATCAGAATTATAACATTTATCAGGCAGAGATTCACCCTGAGAGCCCTGAAACCTGCAGGAAGATGCTAAATTTAGAGGAAAAACTTCAGAATTATAACATTTATCTGGCAGAAATTCATCCCAAGAGCCCTGAAACCTGCAGGAAGATGCCAAATATAGAGGAAAAATTGAGAAATTACACAAAAACCTGGAGGAAGACATGAAGTTTAGAGGAAAAACATCAAAATAACAACGTTTATCAGGCAGAGATTCATCCCGAGAGCCCTGAAACCTGCAGGAAGATGATAAACTTAGAGGAAAAACATCAGAATTATAACGTTTATCAGGCAGAGATTCACCTTGAGAGCCCTGAAACCTGCAGAAAGATGATAAATTTAGAGGAAAAACTGAGAAATTACACCAAGACCTGCAGAAAGATGCTAAATTTAGAGGAAAAACATCAGAATTATAACATTTATCAGGCAGAGATTCACCCTGAGAGCCCTGAAACCTGCAGGAAGATGCTAAATTTAGAGGAAAAACATCAAAATAACTACTTTTATCAGTTAGAGATTCATCCCGAGAGCCCTGAAAGCTGCAGAAAGACGCTAAATTTAGAGAGAAAACATCAAAATTAGACCAAAACCTCGAGGAAGATGTCAAATTTATGAGAAAAATATCAGAATTATGACATTTATCAGGTAGAAATTCACCCTGAGAGCCCTGAAACCTGCAGGAAGATGCTAAATTTAGAGGAAAACATCAGAATTAACACATTTATCAGGCAGAGATTCACCATGAGAGCCCTGAAATCTGCAGAAAGACGCTAAATTTAGAGGAAAAACTGAGAAATTACACCAAAACCTGCAGGAAGATCCTAAATTTAGAGGAAAAACATCAGAATTACAACATTTATCAGGCAGAGATTCACCCTGAGAGCCCTGAAACCTGCAGAAAGATGATAAATTTAGAGGAAAAACTGAGAAATTACACCAAAACCTGCAGAAAGATGCTAAATTTACAGGAAAACATCAAAATTATAATATTTATCAGGTAGAGATTCATTCCGAGAGCCATGAAACCTGCAGGAAGACGTTAAATTTAGAGGAAAAACATGAAAATACCAACTTTCATCGGGTAGAGATTCATCCTGAGAGCCCTGAAACCTGCAGGAAGACGCGAAATTTAGAGAGAAAACATCAAAATTATAACATTTATCAGGCAGAGATTCACCCTGAGAGCCCTGAAACCTGCAGAAAGATGATAAATTTAGAGGAAAAACTGAGAAATTACACCAAGACCTGCAGAAAGATGCTAAATTTAGAGGAAAAACATCAGAATTATAACATTTATCAGGCAGAGATTCACCCTGAGAGCCCTGAAACCTGCAGGAAGATGCTAAATTTAGAGGAAAAACATCAAAATAACTACTTTTATCAGTTAGAGATTCATCCCGAGAGCCCTGAAAGCTGCAGAAAGACGCTAAATTTAGAGAGAAAACATCAAAATTAGACCAAAACCTAGAGGAAGATGTCAAATTTATGAGAAAAATATCAGAATTATGACATTTATCAGGTAGAGATTCACCCTGAGAGCCCTGAAACCTGCAGGAAGATGCTAAATTTAGAGGAAAAACTGAGAAATTACACCAAAACCTGCAGGAAGATGCTAAATTTAGAGGAAAAACATCAGAATTATACCATTTATCAGGCAGAGATTCATCCCGAGAGCCCTGAAACCTGCAGGAAGACATTAAATTTAGAGGAAAAACATGAAAATACCAACTTTTATCGGGTAGAGATTCATCCTGAGAGCCCTGAAACCTGCAGGAAGATCCTAAATTTAGAGGAAAAACATCAAAATTAGACCAAAACCTGCAGGAAGATGTTAAATTTATAAGAAAAACATCAGAATTATAACATTTATCAGGCAGAGATTAATCCTGAGAGCCCTGAAATCTGCAGGAAGACGTTAAATTTAGAGGAAAAACATGAAAACACCAACTTTTATCGGGTAGAGATTCACCCTGAGAGCCCTGAAACCTGCAGAAAGATGCTAAATTTAGAGGAAAAACTTCAGAATTATAACATTTATCTGGCAGAAATTCATCCCAAGAGCCCTGAAACCTGCTGGAAGATGCAAAATTTTGAGGAAAAACATCAAAATAACAACTTTTATCAGGTAGAGATTCACCCTGAGAGCCCTGAAACCTGCAGAAAGATGCTAAATTTAGAGGAAAAACTGAGAAATTACACCAAAACCTGCAGGAAGATGCTAAATTTAAAGGAAAACATCAGAATTATAACATTTATCAGCTAGAGATTCACCCTGAGAGCCCTGAAACCTGCAGGAAGATGCTAAATTTAGAGGAAAAACATCAAAATAACTACTTTTATCAGTTGGAGATTCACCCTGAGAGCCCTGAAACCTGCAGAAAGACGTTAAATTTACCAGAAAAATATCAGAATTATAACATTTATCAGGTAGAGATTCACCCTGAAACCTGCAGGAAGATGCTAAATTTAGAGGAAAACATCAGAATTGTCACATTTATCAGGCAGAGATTCATCCTGAGAGCCCTGAAATCTGCAGAAAGACGCTAAATTTAGAGGAAAAACTGAGAAATTACACCAAAACCTGCAGAAAGATGCTAAATTTAGAGGAAAAACATCAGAATTATACCATTTATCAGGCAGAGATTCATCCCGAGAGCCCTGAAACCTGCAGGAAGACATTAAATTTAGAGGAAAAACATGAAAATACCAACTTTTATCGGGTAGAGATTCATCCTGAGAGCCCTGAAACCTGCAGGAAGATGCTAAATTTAGAGGAAAAACTGAGAAATTACACCAAAACCTGCAGGAAGATGCTAAATTTAAAGGAAAACATCAGAATTATAACATTTATCAGCTAGAGATTCACCCTGAGAGCCCTGAAACCTGCAGGAAGATGCTAAATTTAGAGGAAAAACATCAAAATAAAAACTTTTATCAGGTAGAGATTCATCCCGAGAGCCCTGAAACCTGCAGGAAGACGTTAAATTTAGAGGAAAAACATGAAAATAACGTTTATAAGGTAAAGATTCATCCTGAAACCTGCAGAAAGATGATAAATTCAGAGGAAAAATTGAGAAATTACACCAAAACCTGCAGGAAGATGCTAAATTTACAGGAAAAACATCAAAATAACAACTTTTATCAGATAGAGATTCATCCCGAGAGCCCTGAAAACTGCAGAAAGATGCTAAATTTAGATGAAAAATTGAGAAATTACACCAAAACCTGCAGGAAGAAATCAAGTGTAGAGGAAAAACATCAGAATTACAACATTTATCAGGTTGAGATTCATCCTGAAAACTGCAGGAAGATGCTAAATTTAGAGGAAAAACTGACAAATTACACCAAAACCTGCAGAAAGACATTAAATTTATCTGAAAAATATCAGAATTATAACATTTATCAGGCAGAGATTCATCCCGAGAGCCCTGAAACCTGCAGAAAGACGTTAAATTTGTCAGAAAAATATCAAAATTATAACATTTATCAGGCAGAGATTCATCCTGAGAGCCCTGAAACCTGCAGAAAGACGTTAAATTTAGAGGAAAAACATCAAAATAACAACATTTATCAGGTAGAGATTCATCCTGAAACTTGCAGAAAGACGCTAAATTCATAAAATATCAGAATTATAACATTTATCAGGTAGAGATTCATCCTGAGAGCCCTGAAACCTGCAGAAAGACGTTAAATTTATGAGAAAAAAATCTGAATTATAACATTTATCAGGTAAAGATTCATCCCGAGAGCCCTGAAACCTGCAGAAAGAAGTTAAATTTAGAGGAAAATATGAGAAATTAAACCAAAACCTGCAGGAAGACATCAAGTTTAGAGGAAAAACATCAGAATTGTAACATTAATCAGGCAGAGATTCAAGCTGAGAGCCCTGAAACCTGCAGGAAGATGCTAAATTTAGAGGAAAAACATCAGAATTGTAACATTCATCAGGCAGAGATTCACCCTGAAAGCCCTGAAACCTGCAGGAAAAAGTCATATTTATGAGAAAATCATTAAAATTACAACATTTATGAAGTTAATCCACCATCCAGGCCCTGTCCTACCCAGGTAAAACTGCCCCCTAAACTACCCTTACGAAGGAAAACTACCCCCAAACCTCACCTCTTCTGGTAAAAGTATCCTCAAACTTGCTCTCCCTGGGTAAGACTGCCCCGCAATCTACCCTTACCAAGGAAAACTGCCTAAAACCTGCACTCCTATTGGCCTGTGAGATGAAGATGAAGACGAGGGTCCTGGTGTTGAGATGAAGATGAAGTTGAGGGTCCTGGTATTCAGATGAAGATGAGGGTCCTGGTGTTCAGATGAAGATGAGGTCCTGGTATTCAGATGAAGATGAAGATGAAGATGAGGGTCCTGGTATTCAGTTGAAGATGAAGTTGAGGGTCCTGGTATTCAGATGAAAATGAGGGTCCTGGTGTTCAGACGAAGATGAAGATGAGGGTCCTGGTATTCAGACGAAGATGAAGATGAGGGTCCTGGTATTCAGATAAAGATGAAGATGAGGGTCCTGGTGTTCAGATGAAGATGAGGGTCCTGGTCTTCAGATGAAGATGACAGTCCAGGTCTTCAGATGAAGATGAAGATCCTTGTCTTCAGATGAAGATGAACATGAAGATGAGAGTTTTGGTGTTCAGGTGAAGATGAAGGTCCTGGTATTCAGATGAAGATGAAAACGAGGGTCCTGGTGTTCAGATGAAGATGAAAACGAGAGCCCTGGTCTTCAGATGAAGACAAGAGTCCTGGTGTTCAGATGAAGATGAAGACAAGAGTCTTGGTGTTCAAGTGAAGATGAAGGTCCTGGTACTCAGATGAAGATGAGAGTCCTGGTCTTCAGATGAAGATGAGGATCCTGGTCTTCAGATGAAGATGAACATGAAGACGATTGTCCTGGTGTTCAGATGAAGATGAAGACGAGAATCCTGGTCTTCAGATGAAGATGAGAGTCCAGGTCTTCAGATGAAGATGAAGATCCTGGTCTTCAAATGAAGATGAACATGAAGACGAGAGTCTTGGTGTTCAGGTGAAGATGAAGGTCCTGGTATTCAGATGAAGATGAGGGTCCTGGTGTTAAGATGAAGATGAGAGTCCTGGTCTTCAGATGAAGACGAGAGTCCTGGTGTTCAGATGAAGATGAAGATGAAGACAAGAGTCTTGGTGTTCAAGTGAAGATGAAGGTCCTGGTATTCAGATGAAGATGAAGACGGGGGTCCTGGTGTTCAGATGAAGATGAAGACGAGAGTCCTGGTCTTCAGATGAAGATGAAGACAAGAGTCTTGGTGTTCAAGTGAAGATGAAGGTCCTGGTATTCAGATGCAGATGAGGGTCCTGGTCTTCAGATGATGATGAGAGTCCTGGTCTTCAGATGAAGATGAACATGAAGATGAGAGTCTTGGTGTTCAGGTGAAGATGAAGGTCCTGGTATTCAGATGAAGACGAGGGTCCTGGTGTTCAGCTGAAGATGAAGACGAGAGTCTTGGTCTTCTGATGAAGACGAGGGTCCTGGTGTTCAGATGAAG
Source organism: Amphiprion ocellaris (assembly GCF_022539595.1). Classification (NCBI taxonomy): domain Eukaryota; kingdom Metazoa; phylum Chordata; class Actinopteri; family Pomacentridae; genus Amphiprion; species Amphiprion ocellaris. Next base: position 22,681,682 of record NC_072768.1, read on the forward strand.
ACAAGAGTCTTGGTGTTCAAGTGAAGATGAAGGTCCTGGTATTCAGATGAAGATGAGAGTCCCGGTCTTCAGATGAAGATAAGGATCCTGGTCTTCAGCTGAAGATGAACATGAAGACGAGAGTCTTGGTGTTCAGGTGAAGATGAAGGTCCTGGTATTCAGATGAAGATGAAGACGAGGGTCCTGGTGTTCAGCTGAAGATGAAGAAAGGAGTCCTGGTCTTCTGATGAAGACGAGGGTCCTGGTGTTCAGATGAAGACAAGAGTCCTGGTCTTCAGATGAAGATGAAGACGAGAGTCCTGGTCTTCAGATGAAGACGAGGGTCCTGGTGTTCAGATGAAGATGAAGACAAGAGTCTTGGTGTTCAAGTGAACATGAAGGTCCTGGTATTCAGATGAAAACGAGGGTCCTGGTCTTCAGATGAAGATGAAGACAAGAGTCTTGGTGTTCAAGTGAAGATGAAGGTCCTGGTGTTCAGATGAAGATGACAGTCCTGGTCTTCAGATGAAGATAAGGATCCTGGTCTTCAGATGAAGATGAACAGGAAGACGAGAGTCCTGGTGTTCAGGTGAAGATGAAGACGAGAGTCCTGGTCTTCAGATGAAGATGAAGATGAAGACAAGAGTCTTGGTGTTCAAGTGAAGATGAAGGTCCTGGTATTAAGATGAAGATGAAGACGAGGGTCCTGGTGTTCAGCTGAAGATGAAGACGAGAGTCCTGGTCTTCAGATGAAGACGAGAGTCCTGGTCTTCAGATGAAGATGAAGACAAGAGTCTTGGTTTTCAAGTGAAGATGAAGGTCCTGGTATTCAGATGAAGATGAGAGTCCTGGTCTTCAGATTAAGATGAGGATCCTGGTCTTCAGATGAAGATGAACAGGAAGACGAGAGTCCTGGTGTTCAGGTGAAGATGAAGACGAGAGTCCTGGTCTTCAGATGAAGACGAGGGTCCTGGTGTTCAGATGAAGATGAAGACAAGAGTGTTGGTGTTCAAGTGAGGATGAAGGTCCTGGTATTAAGATGAAGACGAGGGTCCTGGTCTTCAGATCAAGATGAGAGTCCTGGTCTTCACATGAAGATAAGGATCCTGGTCTTCAGATGAAGATGAACAGGAAGACGAGAGTCCTGGTGTTCAGGTGAAGATGAAGACGAGAGTCCTGGTCTTCAGATGAAGACGAGGGTCCTGGTGTTCAGACGAAGATGAAGACAAGAGTCTTGGTGTTCAAGTGAAGATGAAGGTTCTGGTATTCAGATGAAGATGAAGACGAGGGTCCTGGTTTTCAGATGAAGATGAAGACGAGAGTACTGGTCTTCAGATGAAGATGAAGATGAAGACAAGAGTCTTGGTGTTCAAGTGAAGATGAAGGTCCTGGTATTCAGATGAAGACGAGAGTCCTGGTCTTCAGATGAAGATGAGAGTCCTGGTCTTTGGATGAAGATGAAGATCCTGGTCTTCAGATGAAGATGAACATGAAGACGAGAGTCTTGGTGTTCAGGTGAAGATGAAGGTCCTGGTATTCAGATGAAGATGAAGACGAGGGTCCTGGTGTTCAGATGAAGATGAAGACGAGAGTCCTGGTCTTCAGATGAAGATGAGAGTCCTGGTCTTCAGATTAAGATCCTGGTCTTCAGATGAAAATGAACATGAAGACGAGAGTCTTGGTGTTCAGGTGAAGATGAAGGTCCTGGTATTCAGATGAAGATGTAGACGAGGGTCCTGATGTTCAGATGAAGATGAAGACGAGAGTCCTGGTCTTCTGATGAAGACGAGGGTCCTGGAGTTAAGATGAAGATGAAGACAAGAGTCTTGGTGTTCAAGTGAAGATGAGGATCCTGGTCTTCAGATGAAGATGAACAGGAAAACGAGAGTCCTGGTGTTCAGGTGAAAATGAAGACGAGAGTCCTGGTCTTCAGATGAAGATGAAGACGTGTCTTGGTGTTCAAGTGAAGATGAAGGTCCTGTTATTCAGATGAAGATGAGAGTCCTGGTCTTCAGGTAAAGATAAGGATCCTGGTCTTCAGATGAAGATGAACATGAAGACGAGAGTCTTGGTGTTCAGGTGAAGATGAAGGTCCTGGTATTCAGACGAAGATGAAGACGAGGGTCCTGGTGTTCAGCTGAAGATTAAGAAAAGAGTCCTGGTCTTCTGATGAAGACGAGGGTCCTGGTGTTCAGATGAAGATGAAGACAAGAGTGTTGGTGTTCAAGTGAGGATGAAGGTCCTGGTATTAAGATGAAGACGAGGGTCCTGGTCTTCAGATGAAGATGAAGACAAGAGTCTTGGTGTTCAAGTGAAGATGAAGGTCCTGGTATTCAGATGAAGATGAGAGTCCTGGTCTTCAGATGAAGATAAGGATCCTGGTCTTCAGATGAAGATGAACAGGAAGACGAGAGTCCTGGTGCTCAGGTGAAGATGAAGACGAGAGTCCTGGTCTTCAGATGAAGATGAAGACAAGAGTCTTGGTGTTCAAGTGAAGATGAAGGTCCTGGTATTCAGATGAAAATGAAGACGAGGGTCCTGGTGTTCAGATGAAGATGAAGACGAGAGTCTTGGTCTTCAGATGAAGTCGAGAGTCCTGGTCTTCAGATGAAGATGAAGACAAGAGTCTTGGTGTTCAAGTGAAGATGAAGACGAGGGTCCTGGTGTTCAGATGAAGATGAAGACAAGAGTCTTGGTGTTCAAGTGAAGATGAAGGTCCTGGTACTCGGATGAAGACGAGGGTCCTGTTCTTCAGATGAAGATGAGAGTCCTGGTCTTCAGATGAAGATGAAGATCCTGGTCTTCAGATGAAGATGAACAGGAAGATGAGAGTCCTGGTGTTCAGATGAAGAAGAGAGTCTTGGTCTTCAGATGAAGACGAGAGTCCTGGTCTTCAGATGAAGATGAAGACAAGAGTCTTGGTGTTCAAGTGAAGATGAAGGTCCTGGTGTTCAGATGAAGATGAGAGTCCTGGTCTTCAGATGAAGATGAGGATCCTGTTCTTCAGATGAAGATGAACAGGAAGATGAGAGTCCTGGTGTTCAGATGAAGAAGAGAGTCTTGGTCGTCAGATGAAGACGAGAGTCCTGGTCTTCAGATGAAGATGAAGACAAGAGTCTTGGTGTTCAAGTGAAGATGAAGGTCTTGGTATTCAGACGAAGACGAGAGTCCTGGTCTTCAGATGAAGATGAGAGTCCTGGTCTTCAGATGAAGATGAAGATCCTGGTCTTCAGATGAAGATGAACATGAAGACGAGAGTCTTGGTGTTCAGGTGAAGATGAAGGTCCTGGTATTCAGATGAAGATGAAGACGAGGGTCCTGGTGTTCAGATGAAGATGAAGACGAGAGTCCTGGTCTTCAGATGAAGATGAGAGTCCTGGTCTTCAGATTAAGATCCTGGTCTTCAGATGAAAATGAACATGAAGACGAGAGTCTTGGTGTTCAGGTGAAGATGAAGGTCCTGGTATTCAGATGAAGATGTAGACGAGGGTCCTGATGTTCAGATGAAGATGAAGACGAGAGTCCTGGTCTTCTGATGAAGACGAGGGTCCTGGAGTTAAGATGAAGATGAAGACAAGAGTCTTGGTGTTCAAGTGAAGATGAGGATCCTGGTCTTCAGATGAAGATGAACAGGAAAACGAGAGTCCTGGTGTTCAGGTGAAGATGAAGACGAGAGTCCTGGTCTTCAGATGAAGATGAAGACGTGTCTTGGTGTTCAAGTGAAGATGAAGGTCCTGTTATTCAGATGAAGATGAGAGTCCTGGTCTTCAGGTAAAGATAAGGATCCTGGTCTTCAGATGAAGATGAACATGAAGACGAGAGTCTTGGTGTTCAGGTGAAGATGAAGGTCCTGGTATTCAGACGAAGATGAAGACGAGGGTCCTGGTGTTCAGCTGAAGATTAAGAAAAGAGTCCTGGTCTTCTGATGAAGACGAGGGTCCTGGTGTTCAGATGAAGATGAAGACAAGAGTGTTGGTGTTCAAGTGAGGATGAAGGTCCTGGTATTAAGATGAAGACGAGGGTCCTGGTCTTCAGATGAAGATGAAGACAAGAGTCTTGGTGTTCAAGTGAAGATGAAGGTCCTGGTATTCAGATGAAGATGAGAGTCCTGGTCTTAAGATGAAGATAAGGATCCTGGTCTTCAGATGAAGATGAAGACAAGAGTTTTGGTGTTCAAGTGAAGATGAAGGTCCTGGTATTCAGATGAAAATGAAGACGAGGGTCCTGGTGTTCAGATGAAGATGAAGACGAGAGTCTTGGTCTTCAGATGAAGAAGAGAGTCCTGGTCTTCAGATGAAGATGAAGACAAGAGTCTTGGTGTTCAAGTGAAGATGAAGGTCCTGGTACTCAGATGAAGACGAGGGTCCTGTTCTTCAGATGAAGATGAGAGTCCTGGTCTTCAGATGAAGATGAAGATCCTGGTCTTCAGATGAAGATGAACAGGAAGATGAGAGTCCTGGTGTTCAGATGAAGAAGAGAGTCTTGGTCTTCAGATGAAGACGAGAGTCCTGGTCTTCAGATGAAGATGAAGACAAGAGTCTTGGTGTTCAAGTGACGATGAAGACGAGGGTCCTGGTGTTCAGATGAAGACAAGAGTCTTGGTGTTCAAGTGAAGATGAAGGTCCTGGGACTCAGATGAAGACGAGGGTCCTGTTCTTCAGATGAAGATGAGAGTCCTGGTCTTCAGATGAAGATGAAGATCCTGGTCTTCAGATGAAGATGAACAGGAAGATGAGAGTCCTGGTGTTCAGATGAAGAAGAGAGTCTTGGTCTTCAGATGAAGACGAGAGTCCTGGTCTTCAGATGAAGATGAAGACAAGAGTTTTGGTGTTCAAGTGAAGATGAAGGTCCTGGTGTTCAGATGAAGATGAGAGTCCTGGTCTTCAGATGAAGATGAGGATCCTGTTCTTCAGATGAAGATGAACAGGAAGATGAGAGTCCTGGTGTTCAGATGAAGAAGAGAGTCTTGGTCTTCAGATGAAGACGAGAGTCCTGGTCTTCAGATGAAGATGAAGACAAGAGTCTTGGTGTTCAAGTGAAGATGAAGGTCCTGGTATTCAGATGAAGATGAGGGTCCTGGTCTTCAGATGAAGATGAGAGTCCTGGTCTTAAGATGAAGATGAAGATCCTGGTCTTCACATGAAGATGAAGATCCTGGTCTTCAGATGAAGATGAACATGAAGACGAGAGTCTTGGTGTTCAGGTGAAGATGAAGGTCCTGGTATTCAGATGAAGATGAAGAAGAGGGTCCTGACGTTCAGATGAAGATGAAGACGAGAGTCCAGGTCTTCTGATGAAGACGAGGGTCCTGGTGTTCAGATGAAGATGAAGACAAGAGTGTTGGTGTTCAAGTGAGGATGAAGGTCCTGGTATTCAGATGAAGACGAGGGTCCTGGTCTTCAGATGAAGATGAAGACAAGAGTCTTGGTGTTCAAGTGAAGATGAAGGTCCTGGTATTCAGATGAAGATGAGAGTCCTGGTCTTAAGATGAAGATAAGGATCCTGGTCTTCAGATGAAGATGAACAGGAAGACGAGAGTCCTGGTGTTCAGGTGAAGATGAAGACAAGAGTCTTGGTGTTCAAGTGAAGATGAAGGTCCTGTTATTCAGATGAAGATGAGAGTCCTGGTCTTCAGATGAAGACAAGGATCCTGGTCTTCAGATGAAGATGAACAGGAAGACGAGAGTCCTGGTGTTCAGGTGAAGATGAAGACGAAAGTGCTGGTCTTCAGATGAAGACGAGGGTCCTGGTGTTCAGTTGAAGATGAAGACAAGAGTCTTGGTGTTCAAGTGAAGATGAAGGTCCTGGTATTCAGATGAAGACGAGGGTCCTGGTCTTCAGATGAAGACGAGAGTCTTGGTGTTCAAGTGAAGATGAAGGTCCTGGTGTTCAGATGAATATGAGAGTCCTGGTCTTAAGATGAAGATAAGGATCCTGGTCTTCAAATGAAGATGAACAGGAAGACGAGAGTCCTGGTGTTAAGGTGAAGATGAAGACGACAGTGCTGGTCTTCAGATGAAGACGAGGGTCCTGGTGTTCGGATGAAGATGAAGACAAGAGTCTTGGTGTTCAAGTGAAGATGAAGGTCCTGGTATTCAGATGAAGACGAGGGTCCTGGTCTTCAGATGAAGACAAGAGTCTTGGTGTTCAAGTGAAGATGAAGGTCCTGGTGTTCAGATGAAGTCAAGAGTCTTGGTGTACAAGTGAAGATGAAGGTCCTGGTATTCAGATGAAGATGAGGGTCCTGGTCTTCAGATGAAGATGAGAGTCCTGGTCTTCAGATGAAGATTATGGTCTTCAGATGAAGATGAACATGAAGACGAGAGTCTTGGTGTTCAGGTGAAGATGAAGGTCCTGGTATTCAGATGAAGACGAGGGTCCTGATGTTTAGATGAAGATGAAGACGAGAGTCCTGGTGTTCAGATGAAGACGAGGGTCCTGGTCTTCAGATCAACATGAGAGTCCTGGTCTTCAGATGAAGATAAGGATCCTGGTCTTCAGATGAAGATGAACAGGAAGAAGAGAGTCCTGGTGTTCAGATGAAGAAGAGAGTCTTGGTCGTCAGATGAAGACGAGAGTCGTGGTCTTCAGATGAAGATGAAGGTCCTGGTATTCAGATGAAGACGAGGGTCCCGGTCTTCAGATGAAGATGAAGACAAGAGTCTTGGTGTTCAAGTGAAGATGAAGGTCCTGGTATTCAGATGAAGATGAGAGTCCTGGTCTTAACATGAAGATAAGGATCCTGGTCTTCAGATGAAGATGAACAGGAAGACGAGAGTCCTGGTGTTCAGGTGAAGATGAAGACAAGAGTCTTGGTGTTCAAGTGAAGATGAAGGTCCTGGTCGTCAGATCAAGATAAGGATCCTGGTCTTCAGATGAAGATGAACAGGAAGACGAGACTCCTGGTGTTCAGATGAAGAAGAGAGTCTTGGTCTTCAGATGAAGACGAGAGTCCTGGTCTTCAGATGAAGATGAAGGTCCTGGTCTTCAGATGAAGACGAGGGTCCTGGTCTTCAGATGAAGATGAAGACAAGAGTCTTGGTGTTCAAGTGAAGATGAAGGTCCTGGTATTCAGATGAAGATGAGAGTCCTGGTCTTAAGATGAAGATAAGGATCCTGGTCTTCAGATGAAGATGAACAGGAAGACGAGAGTCCTGGTGTTCAGGTGAAGATGAAGACAAGAGTCTTGGTGTTCAAGTGAAGATGAAGGTCCTGTTATTCAGATGAAGATGAGAGACCTGGTCTTCAGATGAAGATAAGGATCCTGGTCTTCAGATGAAGATGAACAGGAAGACGAGAGTCCTGGTGTTCAGGTGAAGATGAAGACGACAGTGCTGGTCTTCAGATGAAGACGAGGGTCCTGGTGGTCAGTTGAAGATGAAGACAAGAGTCTTGGTGTTCAAGTGAAGATGAAGGTCCTGGTATTCAGATGAAGACGAGGGTCCTGGTCTTCAGATGAAGACAAGAGTCTTGGTGTTCAAGTGAAGATGAAGGTCCTGGTGTTCAGATGAATATGAGAGTCCTGGTCTTCAGATGAAGATAAGGATCCTGGTCTTCAGATGAAGATGAACAGGAAGACGAGACTCCTGGTGTTCAGGTGAAGATGAAGACGACAGTGCTGGTCTTCAGATGAAGACGAGGGTCCTGGTGTTCAGATGAAGATGAAGACAAGAGTCTTGGTGTTCAAGTGAAGATGAAGGTCCTGGTATTCAGATGAAGACGAGGGTCCTGGTCTTCAGATGAAGATGAAGACAAGAGTCTTGGTGTTCAAGTGAAGATGAAGGTTCTGGTACTCAGATGAAGACGAGGGTCCTGTTCTTCAGATGAAGATGAGAGTCCTGGTCTTCAGATGAAGATGAAGATCCTGGTCTTCAGATGAAGATGAACAGGAAGATGAGAGTCCTGGTGTTCAGATGAAGAAGAGAGTCTTGGTCTTCAGATGAAGACGAGAGTCCTGGTCTTCAGATGAAGATGAAGACAAGAGTCTTGGTGTTCAAGTGACGATGAAGACGAGGGTCCTGGTGTTCAGATGAAGACAAGAGTCTTGGTGTTCAAGTGAAGATGAAGGTCCTGGTACTGAGATGAAGACGAGGGTCCTGTTCTTCAGATGAAGATGAGAGTCCTGGTCTTCAGATGAAGATGAAGATCCTGGTCTTCAGATGAAGATGAACAGGAAGATGAGAGTCCTGGTGTTCAGATGAAGAAGAGAGTCTTGGTCTTCAGATGAAGACGAGAGTCCTGGTCTTCAGATGAAGATGAAGACAAGAGTCTTGGTGTTCAAGTGAAGATGAAGGTCCTGGTATTCAGATGAAGATGAGGGTCCTGGTCTTCAGATGAAGATGAGAGTCCTGGTCTTAAGATGAAGATGAAGATCCTGGTCTTCAGATGAAGATGAAGATCCTGGTCTTCAGATGAAGATGAACATGAAGACGAGAGTCTTGGTGTTCAGGTGAAGATGAAGGTCCTGGTATTCAGATGAAGATGAAGAAGAGGGTCCTGACGTTCAGATGAAGATGAAGACGAGAGTCCAGGTCTTCTGATGAAGACGAGGGTCCTGGTGTTCAGATGAAGATGAAGACAAGAGTCCTGGTCTTCAGATGAAGATGAAGATGAAGACAAGAGTCTTGGTGTTCAAGTGAAGATGAAGGTCCTGGTATTCAGATGAAGATGAAGACGAGGGTCCTGGTGTTCAGATGAAGATGAAGACGAGAGTACTGGTCTTCAGATGAAGATGAGGGTCCTGGTCTTCAGATGAAGATGAACAGGAAGACGAGAGTCCTGGTGTTCATGTGAAGATGAAGGTCCTGGTATTCAGATGAAGACGAGAGTCCTGGTCTTCAGATGAAGATGAGAGTCCTGGTCTTCAGATGAAGATGAACATGAAGACGAGAGTCTTGGTGTTCAGGTGAAGATGAAGGTCCTGGTATTCAGACGAAGATGAAGACGAGGGTCCTGGTGTTCAGCTGAAGATTAAGAAAAGAGTCCTGGTCTTCTGATGAAGACGAGGGTCCTGGTGTTCAGATGAAGATGAAGACAAGAGTGTTGGTATTCAAGTGAAGATGAAGGTTCTGGTATTCAGATGAAGACGAGGGTCCTGGTCTTAAGATGAAGATGAAGACAAGAGTCTTGGTGTTCAAGTGAAGATCAGGGTCCTGGTGTTCAGATGAAGATGAGAGTCCTGGTCTTCAGATGAAGATAAGGATCCTGGTCTTCAGATGAAGATGAACAGGAAGACGAGAGTCCTGGTGTTCAGGTGAAGATGAAGACGAGAGTCCTGGTCTTCAGATGAAGATGAAGACAAGAGTCTTGGTGTTCAAGTGAAGATGAAGGTCCTGGTATTCAGATGAAGATGAGGGTACTGGTGTTCAGATGAAGATGAAGACGAAGACAAGAGTCTTGATGTTGAAGTGAAGATGAAGACGAGGGTCCTGGTGTTCAGATGAAGACAAGAGTGTTGGTGTTCAAGTGAAGATGAAGGTCCTGGTATTCAGATGAAGATGAGGGTCCTGGTCTTCAGATGAAGATGAAGACAAGAGTCTTGGTGTTCAAGTGAAGATGAAGGTCCTGGTGTTCAGATGAAGATGACAGTCCTGGTCTTCAGATGAAGATAAGGATCCTGGTCTTCAGATGAAGATGAACAGGAAGACGAGAGTCCTGGTGTTCAGATGAAGAAGAGAGTCTTGGTCTTCAGATGAAGACGAGAGTCCTGGTCTTCAGATGAAGATGAAGACAAGAGTCTTGGTGTTCAAGTGAAGATGAGGGTCCTGGTCTTCAGATGAAGATGAGAGTCCTGGTCTTCAGATGAAGATGAAGATCCTGGTCTTCAGATGAAGATGAACATGAAGACGAGAGTCTTGGTGTTCAGGTGAAGATGAAGGTCCTGGGATTCAGATGAAGATGAAGACGAGGGTCCTGGCGTTCAGATGAAGATGAAGACGAGAGTCCTGGTCTTCTGATGAAGACGAGGGTCCTCGTGTTCAGATGAAGATGAAGACAAGAGTCCTGGTCTTCAGATGAAGATGAAGACAAGAGTCTTGGTGTTCAAGTGAAGATGAAGGTCCTGGTATTCAGATGAAGATGAAGACGAAAGTCCTGGTGTTCAGATGAAGACGAGAGTACTGGTCTTCAGATGAAGATGAAGATGAAGACAAGAGTCTTGGTGTTCAAGTGAAGATGAAGGTCCTGGTATTCAGATGAAGATGAGAGTCCTGGTCTTCAGATGAAGATGAGGGTCCTGGTCTTTGGATGAAGATGAAGACAAGAGTGTTGGTGTTCAAGTGAGGATGAAGGTCCTGCTATTCAGATGAAGACGAGGGTCCTGGTCTTCAGATGAAGATGAAGACAAGAGTCTTGGTGTTCAAGTGAAGATGAAGGTCCTGGTCTTCAGATGAAGACGAGAGTCCCGGTCTTCAGATGAAGATGAGCATCCTGGTCTTCAGATGAAGATGAACAGGAAGACGAGAGTCCTGGTGTTCAGATGAAGACAAGAGTCTTGGTGTTCAAGTGAAGATGAAGGTCCTGGTATTCAGATGAAGATGAGGGTCCTGGTCTTCAGATGAAGATGAGAGTCCTGGTCTTCAGATGAAGATGAAGATCCTGGTCTTCAGATGATGATGAACATGAAGACGAGAGTCTTGGTGTTCAGGTGAAGATGAAGGTCCTGGTATTCAGATGAAGATGAAGACGAGGGTCCTGGTGTTCAGATGAAGATGAAGACGAGAGTCCTGGTCTTCTGATGAAAACGAGGGTCCTGGTGTTCAGATGAAGATGAAGACAAGAGTCTTGGTGTTCAAGTGAAGATGAAGGTCCTGGTATTCAGATGAAGATGAAGACGAGGGTCCTGGTGTTCAGATGAAGATGAAGACAAGAGTCCTGGTCTTCAGATGAAGATGAAGACAAGAGTCTTGGTGTTCAAGTGAAGATGAAGGTCCTGGTATTCAGATGAAGATGAAGACGAAAGTCCTGGTGTTCAGATGAAGACGAGAGTACTGGTCTTCAGATGAAGATGAAGATGAAGACAAGAGTCTTGGTGTTCAAGTGAAGATGAAGGTCCTGGTATTCAGATGAAGATGAGAGTCCTGGTCTTCAGATGAAGATGAGGATCCTGGTCTTCAGATGAAGATGAAAAGGAAGACGAGAGTCCTGGTCTTCAGATGAAGACGAGGGTCTTGGTGTTCAGATGAAGACAAGAGTCTTGGTGTTCAAGTGAAGATGAAGGTCCTGGTATTCAGATGAAGACGAGGGTCCTGGTCTTCAGATGAAGATGAAGACAAGAGTCTTGGTGTTCAAGTGAAGATGAAGGTCCTGGTGTTCAGATGAAAATGAGAGTCCTGGTCTTCAGATGAAGATAAGGATCCTGGTCTTCAGATGAAGATGAAACGGAAGACGAGAGTCCTGGTGTTCAGATGAAGAAGAGAGTCTTGGTCTTCAGATGAAGACGAGAGTCCTGGTCTTCAGATGAAGATGAAGACAAGAGTCTTGGTGTTCAAGTGAAGATGAAGGTCCTGGTATTCAGATGAAGATGAGGGTCCTGGTCTTCAGATGAAGATGAGAGTCCTGGTCTTCAGATGAAGATGAAGATCCTGGTCTTCAGATGAAGATGAACATGAAGACGAGAGTCTTGGTGTTCAGGTGAAGATGAAGGTCCTGGTATTCAAATGAAGATGAAGACGAGGGTCCTGGCGTTCAGATGAAGATGAAGACGAGAGTCCTGGTCTTCTGATGAAGACGAGGGTCCTGGTGTTCAGATGAAGATGAAGACAAGAGTCCTGGTCTTCAGATGAAGATTAAGACAAGGGTCTTGGTGTTCAAGTGAAGATGAAGGTCCTGGTATTCAGATGAAGATGAAGACGAGGGTCCTGGTGTTCAGATGAAGATGAAGACGAGAGTACTGGTCTACAGATGAAGATGAAGACAAGAGTCTTGGTGTTCAAGTGAAGATGAAGGTCCTGGTATTCAGATGAAGACGAGGGTCCTGGTCTTCAGATGAAGATGAAGACAAGAGTCTTGGTGTTCAAGTGAAGATGAAGGTTCTGGTCTTCAGATGAAGACGAGGGTCCTGGTGTTCAGATGAAGTCAAGAGTCTTGGTGTACAAGTGAAGATGAAGGTCCTGGTATTCAGATGAAGATGAGGGTCCTGGTCTTCAGATGAAGATAAGAGTCCTGGTCTTCAGATGAAGTTCCTGGTCTTCAGATGAAGATGAACATGAAGATGAGAGTCTTGGTGTTCAGGTGAAGATGAAGGTCCTGGTATTCAGATGAAGATGAAGACGAGGGTCCTGATGTTCAGATGAAGACGAGAGTCCTGGTCTTCTGATGAATACAAGGGTCCTGGTGTTCAGATGAAGATGGAGACAAGAGTCTTGGTGTTCAAGTGAAGATGAGGATCCTGGTCTTCAGATGAAGATGAAGACAAGAGTCTGGGTGTTCAAGTGAAGATGAAGGTCCTGGTATTCAGATGAAGACGAGGGTCCTGGTCTTCAGATGAAGATGAAGACAAGAGTCTTGGTGTTCAAGTGAAGATGAAGGTCCTGGTGTTCAGATGAAGACGAGAGTCCTGGTCTTCAGATGAAGATAAGGATCCTGGTCTTCAGATGAAGATGAACAGGAAGACGAGAGTCCTGGTGTTCAGATGAAGACGAGCGTCTTGGTCTTCAGATGTAGACGAGAGTCCTGGTCTTCAGATGAAGACAAGGGTCTTGGTGTTCAAGTGAAGACGAAGGTCCTGGTATTCAGATGAAGATGAGGGTCCTGGTCTTCAGATGAAGATGAGAGTCCAGGTCTTCAGATGAAGATGAAGATCCTGGTCTTCAGATGAAGATGAACATGAAGACGAGAGTCTTGGTGTTCAGGTGAAGATGAAGGTCCTGGTATTCAGATGAAGATGAAGACGAGGGTCCTGGTGTTCAGCTGAAGATGAAGACGAGAGTCCTGGTCTTCAGATGAAGACGAGAGTCCTGGTCTTCAGATGAAGATGAAGATGAAGACAAGAGTCTTGGTGTTCAAGTGAAGATGAAGGTCCTGGTATTCAGATGAAGATGAGAGTACTGGTCTTCAAATGAAGATGAGGATCCTGGTCTTCAGATGAAGATGAACAGAAAGACGAGAGTCCTGGTGTTCAGGTGAAGATGAAGACGAGAGTCCTGGTCTTCAGATGAAGACGAGGGTCCTGGTGTTCAGATGAAGATGAAGACAAGGGTCTTGGTGTTCAAGTGAAGACGAAGGTCCTGGTATTCAGATGAAGATGAGGGTCCTGGTCTTCAGATGAAGATGAGAGTCCAGGTCTTCAGATGAAGATGAAGATCCTGGTCTTCAGATGAAGATGAACATGAAGACGAGAGTCTTGGTGTTCAGGTGAAGATGAAGGTCCTGGTATTCAGATGAAGATGAAGACGAGGGTCCTGGTGTTCAGCTGAAGATGAAGACGAGAGTCCTGGTCTTCAGATGAAGACGAGAGTCCTGGTCTTGAGATGAAGATGAAGATGAAGACAAGAGTCTTGGTGTTCAAGTGAAGATGAAGGTCCTGGTATTCAGATGAAGATGAGAGTACTGGTCTTCAGATGAAGATGAGGATCCTGGTCTTCAGATGAAGATGAACAGAAAGACGAGAGTCCTGGTGTTCAGGTGAAGATGAAGACGAGAGTCCTGGTCTTCAGATGAAGACGAGGGTCCTGGTGTTCAGATGAAGATGAAGACAAGAGTCTTGGTGTTCAAGTGAAGATGAAGGTTCTGGTATTCAGATGAAGACGAGGGTCCTGGTCTTCAGATGAAGATGAAGACAAGAGTCTTGGTGTTCAAGTGAAGATCAGGGTCCTGGTGTTCAGATGAAGATGAGAGTCCTGGTCTTCAGATGAAGATAAGGATCCTGGTCTTCAGATGAAGATGAACAGGAAGACGAGAGTCCTGGTGTTCAGGTGAAGATGAAGACGAGAGTCCTGGTCTTCAGATGAAGATGAAGACAAGAGTCTTGGTGTTCAAGTGAAGATGAAGGTCCTGGTATTCAGATGAAGATGAGGGTACTGGTGTTCAGATGAAGATGAAGACGAAGACAAGAGTCTTGATGTTGAAGTGAAGATGAAGACGAGGGTCCTGGTGTTCAGATGAAGACAAGAGTGTTGGTGTTCAAGTGAAGATGAAGGTCCCGGTATTCAGATGAAGATGAGGGTCCTGGTCTTCAGATGAAGATGAAGACAAGAGTCTTGGTGTTCAAGTGAAGATGAAGGTCCTGGTGTTCAGATGAAGATGACAGTCCTTGTCTTCAGATGAAGATAAGGATCCTGGTCTTCAGATGAAGATGAACAGGAAGACGAGAGTCCTGGTGTTCAGACGAAGAAGAGAGTCTTGGTCTTCATATGAAGACGAGAGTCCTGGTCTTCAGATGAAGATGAAGACAAGAGTCTTGGTGTTCAAGTGAAGATGAGGGTCCTGGTCTTCAGATGAAGATGAGAGTCCTGGTCTTCAGATGAAGATGAAGATCCTGGTCTTCAGATGAAGATGAACATGAAGACGAGAGTCTTGGTGTTCAGGTGAAGATGAAGGTCCTGGTATTCAGATGAAGATGAAGACGAGGGTCCTGGCGTTCAGATGAAGATGAAGACGAGAGTCCTGGTCTTCTGATGAAGACGAGGGTCCTCGTGTTCAGATGAAGATGAAGACAAGAGTCCTGGTCTTCAGATGAAGATGAAGACAAGAGTCTTGGTGTTCAAGTGAAGATGAAGGTCCTGGAATTCAGATGAAGATGAAGACGAAGGTCCTGGTGTTCAGATGAAGACGAGAGTACTGGTCTTCAGATGAAGATGAAGATGAAGACAAGAGTCTTGATGTTGAAGTGAAGATGAAGACGAGGGTCCTGGTGTTCAGATGAAGACAAGAGTGTTGGTGTTCAAGTGAAGATGAAGGTCCTGGTATTCAGATGAAGATGAGGGTCCTGGTCTTCAGATGAAGATGAAGACAAGAGTCTTGGTGTTCAAGTGAAGATGAAGGTCCTGGTGTTCAGATGAAGATGACAGTCCTGGTCTTCAGATGAAGATAAGGATCCTGGTCTTCAGATGAAGATGAACAGGAAGACGAGAGTCCTGGTGTGCAGATGAAGAAGAGAGTCTTGGTCTTCAGATGAAGACGAGAGTCCTGGTCTTCAGATGAAGATGAAGACAAGAGTCTTGGTGTTCAAGTGAAGATGAGGGTCCTGGTCTTCAGATGAAGATGAGAGTCCTGGTGTTAAGACGAAGATGAAGACAAGAGTCTTGGTGTTCGAGTGAAGATGAAGGTCCTGGTATTCAGATGAAGACGAAGGTCCTGGTGTTCAGATGAAGACGAGAGTACTGGTCTTCAGATGAAGATGAAGATGAAGACAAGAGTCTTGGTGTTCAAGTGAAGATGAAGGTCCTGGTATTTAGATGAAGATGAGAGTCCTGGTCTTCAGATGAAGATGAGGGTCCTGGTCTTTGGATGAAGATGAAGACAAGAGTCTTGGTGTTCAAGTGAAGATGAAGGTCCTGGTATTCAGATGAAGACGAGGGTCCTGGTCTTCAGATGAAGATGAAGACAAGAGTCTTGGTGTTCAAGTGAAGATGAAGGTCCTGGTGTTCAGATGAAAATGAGAGTCCTGGTCTTCAGATGAAGATAAGGATCCTGGTCTTCAGATGAAGATGAACAGGAAGACGAGAGTCCTGGTGTTCAGATGAAGAAGAGAGTCTTGGTCTTCAGATGAAGACGAGAGTCCTGGTCTTCAGATGAAGATGAAGACAAGAGTCTTGGTGTTCAAGTGAAGATGAAGGTCCTAGTATTCAGATGAAGATGAGGGTCCTGGTCTTCAGATGAAGATGAGAGTCCTGGTCTTCAGATGAAGATGAAGATCCTGGTCTTCAGATGAAGATGAACATGAAGACGAGAGTCTTGGTGTTCAGGTGAAGATGAAGGTCCTGGTATTCAAATGAAGATGAAGACGAGGGTCCTGGCGTTCAGATGAAGATGAAGACGAGAGTCCTGGTCTTCTGATGAAGACGAGGGTCCTGGTGTTCAGATGAAGATGAAGACAAGAGTCCTGGTCTTCAGATGAAGATGAAGACAAGAGTCTTGGTGTTCAAGTGAAGATCAGGGTCCTGGTGTTCAGATGAAGATGAGAGTCCTGGTCTTCAGATGAAGATAAGGATCCTGGTCTTCAGATGAAGATGAACAGGAAGACGAGAGTCCTGGTGTTCAGGTGAAGATGAAGACGAGAGTCCTGGTCTTCAGATGAAGATGAAGACAAGAGTCTTGGTGTTCAAGTGAAGATGAAGGTCCTGGTATTCAGATGAAGATGAGGGTACTGGTGTTCAGATGAAGATGAAGACGAAGACAAGAGTCTTGATGTTGAAGTGAAGATGAAGACGAGGGTCCTGGTGTTCAGATGAAGACAAGAGTGTTGGTGTTCAAGTGAAGATGAAGGTCCTGGTATTCAGATGAAGATGAGGGTCCTGGTCTTCAGATGAAGATGAAGACAAGAGTCTTGGTGTTCAAGTGAAGATGAAGGTCCTGGTGTTCAGATGAAGATGACAGTCCTGGTCTTCAGATGAAGATAAGGATCCTGGTCTTCAGATGAAGATGAACAGGAAGACGAGAGTCCTGGTGTTCAGATGAAGAAGAGAGTCTTGGTCTTCAGATGAAGACGAGAGTCCTGGTCTTCAGATGAAGATGAAGACAAGAGTCTTGGTGTTCAAGTGAAGATGAGGGTCCTGGTCTTCAGATGAAGATGAGAGTCCTGGTCTTCAGATGAAGATGAAGATCCTGGTCTTCAGATGAAGATGAACATCAAGACGAGAGTCTTGGTGTTCAGGTGAAGATGAAGGTCCTGGTATTCAGATGAAGATGAAGATGAGGGTCCTGGCGTTCAGATGAAGATGAAGACGAGAGTCCTGGTCTTCTGATGAAGACGAGGGTCCTGGTGTTCAGATGAAGACAAGAGTCCTGGTCTTCAGATGAAGATGAAGACAAGGGTCTTGGTGTTCAAGTGAAGATGAAGGTCCTGGTATTCAGATGAAGATGAAGACGAGGGTCCTGGTGTTCAGATGAAGATGAAGACGAGAGTACTGGTCTTCAGATGAAGATGAAGACAAGAGTCTTGGTGTTCAAGTGAAGATGAAGGTCCTGGTATTCAGATGAAGATGAGAGTCCTGGTCTTCAGATGAAGATGAGGATCCTGGTCTTCAGATGAAGATGAACAGAAAGACGAGAGTCCTGGTGTTCAGGTGAAGATGAAGACGAGAGTCCTGGTCTTCAGATGAAGACGAGGGTCCTGGTGTTCAGATGAAGATGAAGACAAGAGTCTTGGTGTTCAAGTGAAGATGAAGGTTCTGGTATTCAGATGAAGACGAGGGTCCTGGTCTTCAGATGAAGATGAAGACAAGAGTCTTGGTGTTCAAGTGAAGATCAAGGTCCTGGTGTTCAGATGAAGATAAGGATCCTGGTCTTCAGATGAAGATGAACAGGAAGACGAGAGTCCTGGTCTTCAGATGAAGACAAGAGTCTTGGTGTTCAAGTGAAGATGAAGGTCCTGGTATTCAGATGAAGATGAAGACGAGGGTCCTGGTGTTCAGATGAAGATGAAGACGAGAGTCTTGGTCTTCACATGAAGACGAGAGTCCTGGTTTTCAGACGAAGATGAAGACGAAGACAAGAGTCTTGATGTTGAAGTGAAGATGAAGACGAGGGTCCTGGTGTTCAGATGAAGACAAGAGTGTTGGTGTTCAAGTGAAGATGAAGGTCCTGGTATTCAGATGAAGACGAGGGTCCTGGTCTTCAGATGAAGATGAAGACAAGAGTCTTGGTGTTCAAGTGAAGATGAAGGTCCTGGTGTTCAGATGAAGATGAGAGTCCTGGTTTTCAGATGAAGATAAGGATCCTGGTCTTCAGATGAAGATGAACAGGAAGACGAGAGTCCTGGTGTTCAGATGAAGACGAGAGTCCTGGTCTTAAGATGAAGATGAAGACAAGAGTCTTGGTGTTCAAGTGAAGATGAAGGTCCTGGTATTCAGATGAAGATGAGAGTCCTGGTCTTCAGATGAAGATGAAGATCCTGGTCTTCAGATGAAGATGAACATGAAGACGAGAGTCTTGGTGTTCAGGTGAAGATGAAGGTCCTGGTATTCAGATGAAGATGAAGATGAAGACGAGGGTCCTGGTGTTCAGATGAAGATGAAGACAAGAGTCCTGGTCTTCAGATGAAGATGAAGACAAGAGTCTTGGTGTTCAAGTGAAGATGAAGGTCCTGGTATTCAGATGAAGATGAGAGTCCTGGTCTTAAGATGAAGATAAGGATCCTGGTCTTCAGATGAAGATGAACAGGAAGACGAGAGTCCTGGTGTTCAGGTGAAGAATAAGACGACAGTGCTGTTCTTCAGATGAAGACGAGGGTCCTGGTGTTCAGATGAAGATGAAGACAAGAGTCTTGGTGTTCAAGTGAAGATGAAGGTCCTGGTATTCAGATGAAGATGAGGGTCCTGGTCTTCAGATGAAGATGAGAGTCCCTGTCTTCAGATGAAGATCCTGGTCTTCAGATGAAGATGAACATGAAGACGATAGTCCTGGTGTTCAGGTGAAGATGAAGACAAGAGTCTTGGTGTTCAAGTGAAGATGAAGGTCCTGGTATTCAGATGAAGACGAGGGTCCTGGTGTTCAGATGAAGATGAAGATGAGAGTCTTGGTCTTCAGATGAAGACGAGAATCCTGGTCTTCAGATGAAGATGAAGACAAGAGTCTTGGTGTTGAAGTGAAGATGAAGACAAGAGTCTTGGTGTTCAAGTGAAGATGAAGGTCCTGGTATTCAGATGAAGACGAGGGTCCTGGTCTTCAGATGAAGATGAAGACAAGAGTCCTGGTGTTCAAGTGAAGATGAAGGTCCCGGTGTTCAGATGAAGATGAGAGTCCTGGTCTTCAGATGAAGATAAGGATCCTGGTCTTCAGATGAAGATGAACAGGAGGACGAGAGTCCTGGTGTTCAGATGAAGATGAAGACGAGAGTCTTGGTCTTCAGATGAAGACGAGAGTCCTGGTCTTCAGATGAAGATGAAGACAAGAGTCTCGGTGTTCAAGTGAAGATGAAGGTCCTGGTATTCAGAAGAAGATGAGGGTTCTGGTCGTCAGATGAAGATGAGAGTCCTGGTCTTCAGATGAAGATGAAGATCCTAGTCTTCAGATGAAGATGAACATGAAGACGAGAGTCTTGGTGCTCAGGTGAAGATGAAGGTCCTGGTATTCAGATGAAGATGAAGACGAGAGTCCTGGTGTTCAGATGAAGACAAGAGTCTTGGTGTTCAAGTGAAGATGAAGGTCCTGGTATTCAGATGAAGACGAGAGTCCTGGTCTTCAGATGAAGATGAGAGTCGTGGTCTTCAGATGAAGATGAGAGTCCTGGTCTTTGGATGAAGATGAAGATCCTGGTCTTCAGATGAAGATGAACATGAAGACGAGAGTCTTGGTGCTCAGGTGAAGACGAAGGTCCTGGTATTCAGATGAAGATGAAGACGAGGGTCCTGGTGTTCAGATGAAGATGAAGTCAAGAGTCTTGGTGTTCAAGTGAAGATGAAGGTCCTGGTATTCAGATGAAGATGAGAGTCCTGGTCTTCAGATGAAGATAAGGATCCTGGTCTTCAGATGAAGATGAACAGGAAGACGAGAGTCCTGGTGTTCAGGTGAAGATGAAGACGAGAGTCCTGGTCTTCAGATGAAGATGAAGACAAGAGTCTTGGTGTTCAAGTGAAGATGAAGGTCCTGGTATTCAGATGAAGACGAGGGTCCTGGTGTTCAGATGAAGATGAAGACAAGAGTCTTGGTGTTCAAGTGAAGATGAAGGTCCTGGTATTAAGATGAAGATGACAGTCCTGGTCTTCAGATGAAGATCCTGGTCTTCAGATGAAGATGAACTTGAAGACGAGAGTCTTGGTGTTCAGGTGAAGATGAAGGTCCTGGCATTCAGATGAAGATGAAGATGAGAGTCCTGGTCTTCAGATGAAGATGAGAGTCCTGGTCATTGGATTAAGATGAAGATCCGGGTCTTCAGATGAAGATGAAGACGAGGGTCCTGGTGTTCAGATGAAGATGAAGACGAGAGTGCTGGTCTTCTGATGAAGACGAGGGTCCTGGTGTTCAGACAAAGATGAAGACAAGAGTCTTGGTGTTCAAGTGAAGATGAAGGTCCTGTTATTCAGATGAAGATGAGAGTCCTGGTCTTCAGATGAAGATAAGGATCCTGGTCTTCAGATGAAGATGAACAGGAAGACGAGAGTCCTGGTGTTCAGGTGAAGATGAAGACGACAGTGCTGGTCTTCAGATGAAGACGAGGGTCCTGGTGTTCAGATGAAGATGAAGACAAGAGTCTTGGTGTTCAAGTGAAGATGAAGGTCCTGTTATTCAGATGAAGATGAGAGTCCTGGTCTTCAGATGAAGATAAGGATCCTGGTCTTCAGATGAAGATGAAGAGGAAGACGAGAGTCCTGGTGTTCAGGTGAAGATGAAGAGGAGAGTCCTGGTCTTCAGATGAAGATGAAGACAAAAGTCTTGGTGTTCAAGTGAAGATGAAGGTCCTGTTATTCAGATGTAGATGAGAGTCCTGGTCTTAAGATGAAGATAAGGATCCTGGTCTTCAAACGAAAAGGAAGACGAGGGTCCTGGTGTTCAGATGAAGATGAAGACGAGAGTCGTGGTCTTCAGATGAAGACGAGAGTCCTGGTCTTCAGATGAAGATGAGAGTCCTGGTCTTCAGATGAAGATGAAGATCCTGGTCTTCAGGTGAAGATGAACATGAAGACGAGAGTCTTGGTGTTCAGGTGAAGATGAAGGTCCTGGTATTCAGATGAAGATGAAGACGAGGGTCCTGGTGTTCAGCTGAAGATGAAGACAAGAGTGCTGGTCTTCTGATGAAGACGAGGGTCCTGGTGTTCAGATGAAGATGAAGACAAGAGTGTTGGTGTTCAAGTGAGGATGAAGGTCCTGGTATTCAGATGAAGACGAGGGTCCTGGTCTTCAGATGAAGATGAAGACAAGAGTCTTGGTGTTCAAGTGAAGATGAAGGTCCTGGTATTCAGATGAAGATGAGAGTCCTGGTCTTAAGATGAAGATAAGGATCCTGGTCTTCAGATGAAGATGAACAAGAAGACGAGAGTCCTGGTGTTCAGGTGAAGAATAAGACGACAGTGCTGGTCTTCAGATGAAGACGAGGGTCCTGGTGTTCAGATGAAGATGAAGATGAAGACAAGAGTCTTGGTGTTCAAGTGAAGATGAAGGTCCTGGTATTCAGATGAAGACGAGGGTCCTGGTCTTCAGATGAAGATGAAGACAAGAGTCTTGGTGTTCAAGTGAAGATGAAGGTCCTGGTATTCAGATGAAGATGAGGGTCCTGGTCTTCAGATGAAGATGAGAGTCCTGGTCTTCAGATGAAGATCCTGGTCTTCAGATGAAGATGAACATGAAGACGATAGTCCTGGTGTTCAGGTGAAGATGAAGACAAGAGTCTTGGTGTTCAAGTGAAGATGAAGGTCCTGGTATTCAGATGAAGACGAGGGTCCTGGTCTTCAGATGAAGAAAAGAGTCTTGGTGTTCAAGTGAAGATGAAGGTCCTGGTATTCAGATGAAGACGAGGGTCCTGGTGTTCAGATGAAGATGAAGACGAGAGTCTTGGTCTTACGATGAAGACTAGAGTCCTGGTCTTCAGATGAAGATGAAGATGAAGACAAGAGTCTTGGTGTTGAAGTGAAGATGAAGACGAGGGTCCTGGTGTTCAGATGAAGACAAGAGTCTTGGTGTTCAAGTGAAGATGAAGGTCCTGGTATTCAGATGAAGACGAGAGTCCTTGTCTTCAGATGAAGATGAAGACAAGAGTCTTGGTGTTCAAGTGAAGATGAAGGTCCTGGTATTCAGATGAAGATGAGGGTCCTGGTCTTCAGATGAAGATGAAGATCCTGGTCTTCAGATGAAGATGAACATGAAGACGAGAGTCTTGGTGTTCAGGTGAAGATGAAGGTCCTGGTATTCAGATGAAGATGAAGACGAGGGTCGTGGCGTTCAGATGAAGATGAAGACGAGAGTCCTGGTCTTCTGATGAAGACGAGGGTCCTGGTCTTAAGATGAAGATGAAGACAAGAGTCCTGGTCTTCAGATGAAGATGAAGACAAGGGTCTTGGTGTTCAAGTGAAGATGAAGGTCCTGGTATTCAGATGAAGATGAAGACGAGGGTCCTGGTGTTCAGATGAAGATGAAGACGAGAGTACTGGTCTTCAGATGAAGATGAAGACAAGAGTCTTGGAGTTCAAGTGAAGATGAAGGTCCTGGTATTCAGATGAAGATGAGGATCCTGGTCTTCAGATGAAGATGAACAGAAAGACGAGAGTCCTGGTGTTCAGGTGAAGATGAAGACGAGAGTCCTGGTCTTCAGATGAAGACGAGGGTCCTGGTGTTCAGATGAAGATGAAGACGAGTCTTGGTGTTCAAGTGAAGATGAAGGTTCTGGTATTCAGATGAAGACGAGGGTCCTGGTCTTCAGATGAAGATGAAGACAAGAGTCTTGGTGTTCAAGTGAAGATCAAGGTCCTGGTGTTCAGATGAAGATGAGAGTCCTGGTCTTCAGATGAAGATAAGGATCCTGGTCTTCAGATGAAGATGAACAGGAAGACGAGAGTCCTGGTCTTCAGATGAAGACAAGAGTCTTGGTGTTCAAGTGAAGATGAAGGTCCTGGTATTCAGATGAAGATGAGGGTCCTGGTCTTCAGATGAAGATGAGAGTCCTGGTCTTCAGATGAAGATCCTGGTCTTCAGATGAAGATGAACATGAAGACGATAGTCCTGGTGTTCAGGTGAAGATGAAGACAAGAGTCTTGGTGTTCAAGTGAAGATGAAGGTCCTGGTATTCAGATGAAGACGAGGGTCCTGGTCTTCAGATGAAGAAAAGAGTCTTGGTGTTCAAGTGAAGATGAAGGTCCTGGTATTCAGATGAAGACGAGGGTCCTGGTGTTCAGATGAAGATGAAGACGAGAGTCTTGGTCTTCAGATGAAGACGAGAGTCCTGGTCTTCAGATGAAGATGAAGATGAAGACAAGAGTCTTGGTGTTGAAGTGAAGATGAAGACGAGGGTCCTGGTGTTCAGATGAAGACAAGAGTCTTGGTGTTCAAGTGAAGATGAAGGTCCTGGTATTCAGATGAAGACGAGAGTCCTTGTCTTCAGATGAAGATGAAGACAAGAGTCTTGGTGTTCAAGTGAAGATGAAGGTCCTGG
The DNA here is from genome assembly GCF_022539595.1 of Amphiprion ocellaris. Classification (NCBI taxonomy): domain Eukaryota; kingdom Metazoa; phylum Chordata; class Actinopteri; family Pomacentridae; genus Amphiprion; species Amphiprion ocellaris. Next base: position 22,704,903 of record NC_072768.1, read on the forward strand.
TATTCAGATGAAGATGAGGGTCCTGGTCTTCAGATGAAGATGAAGATCCTGGTCTTCAGATGAAGATGAACATGAAGACGAGAGTCTTGGTGTTCAGGTGAAGATGAAGGTCCTGGTATTCAGATGAAGATGAAGACGAGGGTCCTGGTCTTCTGATGAAGACGAGGGTCCTGGTCTTCAGATGAAGATGAAGACAAGAGTCCTGGTCTTCAGATGAAGATGAAGACAAGGGTCTTGGTGTTCAAGTGAAGATGAAGGTCCTGGTATTCAGATGAAGATGAAGACGAGGGTCCTGGTGTTCAGATGAAGATGAAGACGAGAGTACTGGTCTTCAGATGAAGATGAAGACAAGAGTCTTGGAGTTCAAGTGAAGATGAAGGTCCTGGTATTCAGATGAAGATGAGAGTCCTGGTCTTCAGATGAAGATGAGGGTCCTGGTCTTTGGATGAAGATGAACATCCTGGTCTTCAGGTGAAGATGAACATGAAGACGAGAGTCTTGGTGTTCAGGTGAAGATGAAGGTCCTGGTATTCAGATGAAGATGAAGACGAGGGTCCTGGTGTTCAGCTGAAGATGAAGATGAAGACAAGAGTCCTGGTCTTCTGATGAAGACGAGGGTCCTGGTGTTCAGACGAAGAAGAAGACAAGAGTCTTGGTGTTCAAGTGAAGATGAAGGTCCTGTTATTCAGATGAAGATGAGAGTCCTGGTCTTCAGATGAAGATAAGGATCCTGGTCTTCAGATGAAGATGAACAGAAAGACGAGAGTCCTGGTGTTCAGGTGAAGATGAAGACGAGAGTCCTGGTCTTCAGATGAAGACGAGGGTCCTGGTGTTCAGATGAAGATGAAGACAAGAGTCTTGGTGTTCAAGTGAAGATGAAGGTTCTGGTATTCAGATGAAGACGAGGGTCCTGGTCTTCAGATGAAGACAAGAGTCTTGGTGTTCAAGTGAAGATCAATGTCCTGTTGTTCAGATGAAGATGAGAGTCCTGGTCTTCAGATGAAGATAAGGATCCTGGTCTTCAGATGAAGATGAAAAGGAAGACGAGAGTCCTGGTCTTCAGATGAAGACAAGAGTCTTGGTGTTCAAGTGAAGATGAAGGTCCTGGTATTCAGATGAAGATGAAGACGAGGGTCCTGGTGTTCAGATGAAGATGAAGACGAGAGTCTTGGTCTTCAGATGAAGATGAAGACAAGAGTCTTGGTGTTCAAGTGAAGATGAAGGTCCTGTTATTCAGATGAAGATGAGAGTCCTGGTCTTCAGATGAAGATAAGGATCCTGGTCTTCAGATGAAGATGAACAGAAAGACGAGAGTCCTGGTGTTCAGGTGAAGATGAAGACGAGAGTCCTGGTCTTCAGATGAAGACGAGGGTCCTGGTGTTCAGATGAAGATGAAGACAAGAGTCTTGGTGTTCAAGTGAAGATGAAGGTTCTGGTATTCAGATGAAGACGAGGGTCCTGGTCTTCAGATGAAGACAAGAGTCTTGGTGTTCAAGTGAAGATCAATGTCCTGGTGTTCAGATGAAGATGAGAGTCCTGGTCTTCAGATGAAGATAAGGATCCTGGTCTTCAGATGAAGATGAACAGGAAGACGAGAGTCCTGGTCTTCAGATGAAGACAAGAGTCTTGGTGTTCAAGTGAAGATGAAGGTCCTGGTATTCAGATGAAGATGAAGACGAGGGTCCTGGTGTTCAGATGAAGATGAAGACGAGAGTCTTGGTCTTCACATGAAGACGAGAGTCCTGGTCTTCAGATGAAGATGAAGACAAGAGTCCTGGTCTTCAGATGAAGATGAAGACAAGAGTCTTGGTGTTCAAGTGAAGATGAAGGTCCTGGTATTCAGATGAAGATGAGAGTCCTGGTCTTCAGATGAAGATGAGGATCCTGGTCTTCAGATGAAGATGAACAGAAAGACGAGAGTCCTGGTGTTCAGGTGAAGATGAAGACGAGAGTCCTGGTCTTCAGATGAAGACGAGGGTCCTGGTGTTCAGATGAAGATGAAGACAAGAGTCTTGGTGTTCAAGTGAAGATGAAGGTTCTGGTATTCAGATGAAGACGAGGGTCCTGGTCTTCAGATGAAGACAAGAGTCTTGGTGTTCAAGTGAAGATCAAGGTCCTGGTGTTCAGATGAAGATGAGAGTCCTGGTCTTCAGATGAAGATAAGGATCCTGGTCTTCAGATGAAGATGAACAGGAAGACGAGAGTCCTGTTCTTCAGATGAAGACAAGAGTCTTGGTGTTCAAGTGAAGATGAAGGTCCTGGTATTCAGATGAAGATGAAGACGAGGGTCCTGGTGTTCAGATGAAGATGAAGACGAGAGTCTTGGTCTTCACATGAAGACGAGAGTCCTGGTCTTCAGATGAAGATGAAGATGAAGACGAAGACAAGAGTCTTAATGTTGAAGTGAAGATGAAGACGAGGGTTCTGGTGTTCAGATGAAGACAAGAGTGTTGGTGTTCAAGTGAAGATGAAGGTCCTGGTATTCAGATGAAGACGAGGGTCCTGGTCTTCAGATGAAGATGAAGACAAGAGTCTTGGTGTTCAAGTGAAGATGAAGGTCCTGGTGTTCAGATGAAGATGAGAGTCCTGGTTTTCAGATGAAGATAAGGATCCTGGTCTTCAGATGAAGATGAACAGGAAGACGAGAGTCCTGGTGTTCAGATGAAGACGAGAGTCCAGGTCTTCAGATGAAGATGAAGACAAGAGTCTTGGTGTTCAAGTGAAGATGAAGGTCCTGGTATTCAGATGAAGATGAGGGTCCTGGTCTTCAGATGAAGATGAGAGTCCTGGTCTTCAGATGAAGATGAAGATCCTGGTCTTCAAATGAAGATGAACATGAAGACGAGAGTCTTGGTGTTCAGGTGAAGATGAAGGTCCTGGTATTCAGATGAAGATGAAGACGAGGGTCCTGGTGTTCAGATGAAGATGAAGACAAGAGTCCTGGTCTTCAGATGAAGATGAAGACAAGAGTCTTGGTGTTCAAGTGAAGATGAAGGTCCTGGTATTCAGATGAAGATGAGAGTCCTGGTCTTCAGATGAAGATGAGGATCCTGGTCTTCAGATGAAGATGAACAGAAAGACGAGAGTCCTGGTGTTCAGGTGAAGATGAAGACGAGAGTCCTGGTCTTCAGATGAAGACGAGGGTCCTGGTGTTCAGATGAAGATGAAGACAAGAGTCTTGGTGTTCAAGTGAAGATGAAGGTTCTGGTATTCAGATGAAGACGAGGGTCCTGGTCTTCAGATGAAGATGAAGACAAGAGTCTTGGTGTTCAAGTGAAGATCAAGGTCCTGGTGTTCAGATGAAGATGACAGTCCTGGTCTTCAGATGAAGATAAGGATCCTGGTCTTCAGATGAAGATGAACAGGAAGACGAGAGTCCTGGTCTTCAGATGAAGACAAGAGTCTTTGTGTTCAAGTGAAGATGAAGGTCCTGGTATTCAGATGAAGATGAAGACGAGGGTCCTGGTGTTCAGATGAAGATGAAGACGAGAGTCTTGGTCTTCACATGAAGACGAGAGTCCTGGTCTTCAGATGAAGATGAAGACGAAGACAAGAGTCTTAATGTTGAAGTGAAGATGAAGACGAGGGTCCTGGTGTTCAGATGAAGACAAGAGTGTTGGTGTTCAAGTGAAGATGAAGGTCCTGGTATTCAGATGAAGACGAGGGTCCTGGTCTTCAGATGAAGATGAAGACAAGAGTCTTGGTGTTCAAGTGAAGATGAAGGTCCTGGTGTTCAGATGAAGATGAGAGTCCTGGTTTTCAGATGAAGATAAGGATCCTGGTCTTCAGATGAAGATGAACAGGAAGACGAGAGTCCTGGTGTTCAGATGAAGACAAGAGTCCTGGTCTTCAGATGAAGATGAAGACAAGAGTCTTGGTGTTCAAGTGAAGATGAAGGTCCTGGTATTCAGATGAAGATGAGGGTCCTGGTCTTCAGATGAAGATGAAGATCCTGGTCTTCAGATGAAGATGAACATGAAGACGAGAGTCTTGGTGTTCAGGTGAAGATGAAGGTCCTGGTATTCAGATGAAGATGAAGACGAGGGACCTGGTGTTCAGATGAAGATGAAGACAAGAGTCCTGGTCTTCAGATGAAGATGAAGACAAGAGTCTTGGTTTTCAAGTGAAGATGAAGGTCCTGGTATTCAGATGAAGATGAGAGTCCTGGTCTTAAGATGAAGATAAGGATCCTGGTCTTCAGATGAAGATGAACAGGAAGACGAGAGTCCTGGTGTTCAGGTGAAGAATAAGACGACAGTGCTGTTCTTCAGATGAAGACGAGGGTCCTGGTGTTCAGATGAAGATGAAGACAAGAGTCTTGGTGTTCAAGTGAAGATGAAGGTCCTGGTATTCAGATGAAGACGAGGGTCCTGGTCTTCAGATGAAGAAAAGAGTCTTGGTGTTCAAGTGAAGATGAAGGTCCTGGTATTCAGATGAAGATGAGGGTCCTGGTCTTCAGATGAAGATGAGAGTCCCTGTCTTCAGATGAAGATCCTGGTCTTCAGATGAAGATGAACATGAAGACGATAGTCCTGGTGTTCAGGTGAAGATGAAGACAAGAGTCTTGGTGTTCAAGTGAAGATGAAGGTCCTGGTATTCAGATGAAGATGAAGACGAGGGTCCTGGTGTTCAGATGAAGATGAAGACGAGAGTCTTGGTCTTCAGATGAAGACGAGAGTCCTGGTCTTCAGATGAAGATGAAGACAAGAGTCCTGGTGTTCAAGTGAAGATGAAGGTCCCGGTGTTCAGATGAAGATGAGAGTCCTGGTCTTCAGATGAAGATGAACAGGAGGACGAGAGTCCTGGTGTTCAGATGAAGATGAAGACAAGAGTCTCGGTGTTCAAGTGAAGATGAAGGTCCTGGTATTCAGATGAAGATGAGGGTTCTGGTCGTCAGATGAAGATGAGAGTCCTGGTCTTCAGATGAAGATGAAGATCCTAGTCTTCAGATGAAGATGAACATGAAGACGAGAGTCTTGGTGCTCAGGTGAAGATGAAGGTCCTGGTATTCAGATGAAGATGAAGACGAGGGTCCTGGTGTTCAGCTGAAGATGAAGACGAGAGTCCTGGTGTTCAGATGAAGACAAGAGTCTTGGTGTTCAAGTGAAGATGAAGGTCCTGGTATTCAGATGAAGACGAGAGTCCTGGTCTTCAGATGAAGATGAGAGTCCTGGTCTTCAGATGAAGATGAGAGTCCTGGTCTTTGGATGAAGATGAAGACGAGGGTCCTGGTGTTCAGATGAACATGAAGACGAGAGTCTTGGTGTTCAGGTCAAGATGAAGGTCCTGGTATTCAGATGAAGATGAGGGTCCTGGTGTTCAGATGAAGATGAGAGTCCTGGTCTTCAGATGAAGATGAAGATCCTGGTCTTCAGATGAAGATGAACATGAAGACGAGAGTCTTGGTGTTCAGGTGAAGATGAAGGTCCTGGTATTCAGATGAAGATGAAGATCCTGGTCTTCAGATGAAGATGAACATGAAGACGAGAGTCTTGGTGTTCAGGTGAAGATGAAGGTCCTGGTATTCAGATGAAGATGAAGACGAGGGTCCTGGCGTTCAGATGAAGATGAAGACGAGAGTCCTGGTCTTCTGATGAAGACGAGGGTCCTGTTGTTCAGCTGAAGATGAAGACAAGAGTGCTGGTCTTCTGATGAAGACGAGCGTCCTGGTGTTCAGATGAAGATGAAGACAAGAGTGTTGGTGTTCAAGTGAAGATGAAGGTCCTGGTATTCAGATGAAGACGAGGGTCCTGGTCTTAAGATGAAGATAAGGATCCTGGTCTTCAGATGAAGATGAACAGGAAGACGAGAGTCCTGGTGTTCAGGTGAAGAATAAGACGACAGTGCTGGTCTTCAGATGAAGACGAGGGAACTGGTGTTCAGATGAAGATGAAGATGAAGACAAGAGTCTTGGTGTTCAAGTGAAGATGAAGGTCCTGGTATTCAGATGAAGATGAAGACGAGGGTCCTGGTGTTTAGCTGAAGATGAAGACGAGAGTCCTGGTCTTCAGATGAAGATGAAGACAAGAGTCTTGGTGTTCAAGTGAAGATGAAGGTCCTGGTATTCAGATGAAGATGAAGACGAGGGTCCTGGTGTTCAGCTGAAGATGAAGACGAGAGTCCTGGTCTTCAGATGAAGATGAAGACAAGAGTCTTGGTGTTCAAGTGAAGATGAAGGTCCTGGTATTCAGATGAAGATGAGAGTCCTGGTCTTCAGATGAAGATGAGGATCCTGGTCTTCAGATGAAGATGAACAGAAAGACGAGAGTCCTGGTGTTCAGGTGAAGATGAAGACGAGAGTCCTGGTCTTCAGATGAAGACGAGGGTCCTGGTGTTCAGATGAAGATGAAGACAAGAGTCTTGGTGTTCAAGTGAAGATGAAGGTTCTGGTATTCAGATGAAGACGAGGGTCCTGGTCTTCAGATGAAGATGAAGACAAGAGTGTTGGTGTTCAAGTGAAGATGAAGGTCCTGGTATTCAGATGAAGACGAGGGTCCTGCTCTTCAGATGAAGATAAGGATCCTGGTCTTCAGATGAAGATGAACAGGAAGACGAGAGTCCTGGTGTTCAGGTGAAGAATAAGACGACAGTGCTGGTCTTCAGATGAAGACGAGGGAACTGGTGTTCAGATGAAGATGAAGACAAGAGTCTTGGTGTTCAAGTGAAGATGAAGGTCCTGGTATTCAGATGAAGATGAAGACGAGGGTCCTGGTGTTTAGCTGAAGATGAAGACGAGAGTCCTGGTCTTCAGATGAAGATGAAGACAAGAGTCTTGGTGTTCAAGTGAAGATGAAGGTCCTGGTATTCAGATGAAGATGAAGACGAGGGTCCTGGTGTTCAGCTGAAGATGAAGACGAGAGTCCTGGTCTTCAGATGAAGATGAAGACAAGAGTCTTGGTGTTCAAGTGAAGATGAAGGTCCTGGTATTCAGATGAAGATGAGAGTCCTGGTCTTCAGATGAAGATGAGGATCCTGGTCTTCAGATGAAGATGAACAGAAAGACGAGAGTCCTGGTGTTCAGGTGAAGATGAAGACGAGAGTCCTGGTCTTCAGATGAAGACGAGGGTCCTGGTGTTCAGATGAAGATGAAGACAAGAGTCTTGGTGTTCAAGTGAAGATGAAGGTTCTGGTATTCAGATGAAGACGAGGGTCCTGGTCTTCAGATGAAGATGAAGACAAGAGTCTTGGTGTTCAAGTGAAGATCAAGGTCCTGGTGTTCAGATGAAGATAAGGATCCTGGTCTTCAGATGAAGATGAACAGGAAGACGAGAGTCCTGGTCTTCAGATGAAGACAAGAGTCTTGGTGTTCAAGTGAAGATGAAGGTCCTGGTATTGAGATGAAGATGAAGACGAGGGTCCTGGTGTTCAGATGAAGATGAAGACGAGAGTCTTGGTCTTCACATGAAGACGAGAGTCCTGGTTTTCAGATGAAGATGAAGACGAAGACAAGAGTCTTGATGTTGAAGTGAAGATGAAGACGAGGGTCCTGGTGTTCAGATGAAGACAAGAGTTTTGGTGTTCAAGTGAAGATGAAGGTCCTGGTATTCAGATGAAGACGAGGGTCCTGGTCTTCAGATGAAGATGAAGACAAGAGTCTTGGTGTTCAAGTGAAGATGAAGGTCCTGGTGTTCAGATGAAGATGAGAGTCCTGGTTTTCAGATGAAGATAAGGATCCTGGTCTTCAGATGAAGATGAACAGGAAGACGAGAGTCCTGGTGTTCAGATGAAGACGAGAGTCCTGGTCTTCAGATGAAGATGAAGACAAGAGTCTTGGTGTTCAAGTGAAGATGAAGGTCCTGGTATTCAGATGAAGATGAGAGTCCTGGTCTTCAGATGAAGATGAAGATCCTGGTCTTCAGATGAAGATGAACATGAAGACGAGAGTCTTGGTGTTCAGGTGAAGATGAAGGTCCTGGTATTCAGATGAAGATGAAGATGAAGACGAGGGTCCTGGTGTTCAGATGAAGATGAAGACAAGAGTCCTGGTCTTCAGATGAAGATGAAGACAAGAGTCTTGGTGTTCAAGTGAAGATGAAGGTCCTGGTATTCAGATGAAGATGAGAGTCCTGGTCTTAAGATGAAGATAAGGATCCTGGTCTTCAGATGAAGATGAACAGGAAGACGAGAGTCCTGGTGTTCAGGTGAAGAATAAGACGACAGTGCTGTTCTTCAGATGAAGACGAGGGTCCTGGTGTTCAGATGAAGATGAAGACAAGAGTCTTGGTGTTCAAGTGAAGATGAAGGTCCTGGTATTCAGATGAAGATGAGGGTCCTGGTCTTCAGATGAAGATGAGAGTCCCTGTCTTCAGATGAAGATCCTGGTCTTCAGATGAAGATGAACATGAAGACGATAGTCCTGGTGTTCAGGTGAAGATGAAGACAAGAGTCTTGGTGTTCAAGTGAAGATGAAGGTCCTGGTATTCAGATGAAGACGAGGGTCCTGGTCTTCAGATGAAGATGAAGACAAGAGTCTTGGTGTTCAAGTGAAGATGAAGGTCCTGGTATTCAGATGAAGATGAAGACGAGGGTCCTGGTGTTCAGATGAAGATGAAGATGAGAGTCTTGGTCTTCAGATGAAGACGAGAATCCTGGTCTTCAGATGAAGATGAAGACAAGAGTCTTGGTGTTGAAGTGAAGATGAAGACAAGAGTCTTGGTGTTCCAGTGAAGATGAAGGTCCTGGTATTCAGATGAAGACGAGGGTCCTGGTCTTCAGATGAAGATGAAGACAAGAGTCCTGGTGTTCAAGTGAAGATGAAGGTCCCGGTGTTCAGATGAAGATGAGAGTCCTGGTCTTCAGATGAAGATAAGGATCCTGGTCTTCAGATGAAGATGAACAGGAGGACGAGAGTCCTGGTGTTCAGATGAAGATGAAGACGAGAGTCTTGGTCTTCAGATGAAGACGAGAGTCCTGGTCTTCAGATGAAGATGAAGACAAGAGTCTCGGTGTTCAAGTGAAGATGAAGGTCCTGGTATTCAGAAGAAGATGAGGGTTCTGGTCGTCAGATGAAGATGAGAGTCCTGGTCTTCAGATGAAGATGAAGATCCTCGTCTTCAGATGAAGATGAACATGAAGACGAGAGTCTTGGTGCTCAGGTGAAGATGAAGGTCCTGGTATTCAGATGAAGATGAAGACGAGAGTCCTGGTGTTCAGATGAAGACAAGAGTCTTGGTGTTCAAGTGAAGATGAAGGTCCTGGTATTCAGATGAAGACGAGAGTCCTGGTCTTCAGATGAAGATGAGAGTCGTGGTCTTCAGATGAAGATGAGAGTCCTGGTCTTTGGATGAAGATGAAGATCCTGGTCTTCAGATGAAGATGAACATGAAGACGAGAGTCTTGGTGCTCAGGTGAAGACGAAGGTCCTGGTATTCAGATGAAGATGAAGACGAGGGTCCTGGTGTTCAGATGAAGATGAAGTCAAGAGTCTTGGTGTTCAAGTGAAGATGAAGGTCCTGGTATTCAGATGAAGATGAGAGTCCTGGTCTTCAGATGAAGATAAGGATCCTGGTCTTCAGATGAAGATGAACAGGAAGACGAGAGTCCTGGTGTTCAGGTGAAGATGAAGACGAGAGTCCTGGTCTTCAGATGAAGATGAAGACAAGAGTCTTGGTGTTCAAGTGAAGATGAAGGTCCTGGTATTCAGATGAAGACGAGGGTCCTGGTGTTCAGATGAAGATGAAGACAAGAGTCTTGGTGTTCAAGTGAAGATGAAGGTCCTGGTATTAAGATGAAGATGACAGTCCTGGTCTTCAGATGAAGATCCTGGTCTTCAGATGAAGATGAACTTGAAGACGAGAGTCTTGGTGTTCAGGTGAAGATGAAGGTCCTGGCATTCAGATGAAGATGAAGATGAGAGTCCTGGTCTTCAGATGAAGATGAGAGTCCTGGTCATTGGATTAAGATGAAGATCCGGGTCTTCAGATGAAGATGAAGACGAGGGTCCTGGTGTTCAGATGAAGATGAAGACGAGAGTGCTGGTCTTCTGATGAAGACGAGGGTCCTGGTGTTCAGACAAAGATGAAGACAAGAGTCTTGGTGTTCAAGTGAAGATGAAGGTCCTGTTATTCAGATGAAGATGAGAGTCCTGGTCTTCAGATGAAGATAAGGATCCTGGTCTTCAGATGAAGATGAACAGGAAGACGAGAGTCCTGGTGTTCAGGTGAAGATGAAGACGACAGTGCTGGTCTTCAGATGAAGACGAGGGTCCTGGTGTTCAGATGAAGATGAAGACAAGAGTCTTGGTGTTCAAGTGAAGATGAAGGTCCTGTTATTCAGATGAAGATGAGAGTCCTGGTCTTCAGATGAAGATAAGGATCCTGGTCTTCAGATGAAGATGAACAGGAAGACGAGAGTCCTGGTGTTCAGGTGAAGATGAAGACGAGAGTCCTGGTCTTCAGATGAAGATGAAGACAAGAGTCTTGGTGTTCAAGTGAAGATGAAGGTCCTGGTATTCAGATGAAGATGAGGGTCCTGGTGTTCAGATGAAGATGAAGACGAGAGTCTTGGTCTTCAGATGAAGAGGAGAGTCCTGGTCTTCAGATGAAGATGAAGACAAAAGTCTTGGTGTTCAAGTGAAGATGAAGGTCCTGTTATTCAGATGTAGATGAGAGTCCTGGTCTGAAGATGAAGATAAGGATCCTGGTCTTCAAACGAAAAGGAAGACGAGGGTCCTGGTGTTCAGATGAAGATGAAGACGAGAGTCGTGGTCTTCAGATGAAGACGAGAGTCCTGGTCTTCAGATGAAGATGAGAGTCCTGGTCTTCAGATGAAGATGAAGATCCTGGTCTTCAGGTGAAGATGAACATGAAGACGAGAGTCTTGGTGTTCAGGTGAAGATGAAGGTCCTGGTATTCAGATGAAGATGAAGACGAGGGTCCTGGTGTTCAGCTGAAGATGAAGACAAGAGTGCTGGTCTTCTGATGAAGACGAGGGTCCTGGTGTTCAGATGAAGATGAAGACAAGAGTGTTGGTGTTCAAGTGAGGATGAAGGTCCTGGTATTCAGATGAAGACGAGGGTCCTGGTCTTCAGATGAAGATGAAGACAAGAGTCTTGGTGTTCAAGTGAAGATGAAGGTCCTGGTATTCAGATGAAGAATAGAGTCCTGGTCTTAAGATGAAGATAAGGATCCTGGTCTTCAGATGAAGATGAACAAGAAGACGAGAGTCCTGGTGTTCAGGTGAAGAATAAGACGACAATGCTGGTCTTCAGATGAAGACGAGGGTCCTGGTGTTCAGATGAAGATGAAGATGAAGACAAGAGTCTTGGTGTTCAAGTGAAGATGAAGGTCCTGGTATTCAGATGAAGACGAGGGTCCTGGTCTTCAGATGAAGATGAAGACAAGAGTCTTGGTGTTCAAGTGAAGATGAAGGTCCTGGTATTCAGATGAAGATGAGGGTCCTGGTCTTCAGATGAAGATGAGAGTCCTGGTCTTCAGATGAAGATCCTGGTCTTCAGATGAAGATGAACATGAAGACGATAGTCCTGGTGTTCAGGTGAAGATGAAGACAAGAGTCTTGGTGTTCAAGTGAAGATGAAGGTCCTGGTATTCAGATGAAGACGAGGGTCCTGGTCTTCAGATGAAGAAAAGAGTCTTGGTGTTCAAGTGAAGATGAAGGTCCTGGTATTCAGATGAAGACGAGGGTCCTGGTGTTCAGATGAAGATGAAGACAAGAGTCTTGGTCTTCAGATGAAGACGAGAGTCCTGGTCTTCAGATGAAGATGAAGATGAAGACAAGAGTCTTGGTGTTGAAGTGAAGATGAAGACGAGGGTCCTGGTGTTCAGATGAAGACAAGAGTCTTGGTGTTCAAGTGAAGATGAAGGTCCTGGTATTCAGATGAAGACGAGAGTCCTTGTCTTCAGATGAAGATGAAGACAAGAGTCTTGGTGTTCAAGTGAAGATGAAGGTCCTGGTATTCAGATGAAGATGAGGGTCCTGGTCTTCAGATGAAGATGAAGATCCTGGTCTTCAGATGAAGATGAACATGAAGACGAGAGTCTTGGTGTTCAGGTGAAGATGAAGGTCCTGGTATTCAGATGAAGATGAAGACGAGGGTCGTGGCGTTCAGATGAAGATGAAGACGAGAGTCCTGGTCTTCTGATGAAGATGAGGGTCCTGGTCTTCAGATGAAGATGAAGACAAGAGTCCTGGTCTTCAGATGAAGATGAAGACAAGGGTCTTGGTGTTCAAGTGAAGATGAAGGTCCTGGTATTCAGATGAAGATGAAGACGAGGGTCCTGGTGTTCAGATGAAGATGAAGACGAGAGTACTGGTCTTCAGATGAAGATGAAGACAAGAGTCTTGGAGTTCAAGTGAAGATGAAGGTCCTGGTATTCAGATGAAGATGAGAGTCCTGGTCTTCAGATGAAGATGAAGGTCCTGGTCTTTGGATGAAGATGAACATCCTGGTCTTCAGGTGAAGATGAAGATGAAGACGAGAGTCTTGGTGTTCAGGTGAAGATGAAGGTCCTGGTATTCAGATGAAGATGAAGACGAGGGTCCTGGTGTTCAGCTGAAGATGAAGATGAAGACAAGAGTCCTGGTCTTCTGATGAAGACGAGGGTCCTGGTGTTCAGATGAAGATGAAGACAAGAGTGTTGGTGTTCAAGTGAGGATGAAGGTCCTGGTATTCAGATGAAGACGAGGGTCCTGGTCTTCAGATGAAGATGAAGACAAGAGTCTTGGTGTTCAAATGAAGATGAAGGTCCTGGTATTCAGATGAAGATGAGAGTCCTGGTCTTAAGATGAAGATAAGGATCCTGGTCTTCAGATGAAGATGAACAGGAAGACGAGAGTCCTGGTGTTCAGGTGAAGAATAAGACGACAGTGCTGGTCTTCAGATGAAGACGAGGGTCCTGGTGTTCAGATGAAGATGAAGATGAAGACAAGAGTCTTGGTGTTCAAGTGAAGATGAAGGTCCTGGTATTCAGATGAAGATGAGGGTCCTGGTCTTCAGATGAAGATGAGAGTCCTGGTCTTCAGATGAAGATCCTGGTCTTCAGATGAAGATGAACATGAAGACGATAGTCCTGGTGTTCAGGTGAAGATGAAGACAAGAGTCTTGGTGTTCAAGTGAAGATGAAGGTCCTGGTATTCAGATGAAGACGAGGGTCCTGGTCTTCAGATGAAGATAAGGATCCTGGTCTTCAGATGAAGATGAACAGGAAGACGAGAGTCCTGGTGTTCAGGTGAAGATGAAGACGACAGTGCTGGTCTTCAGATGAAGACGAGGGTCCTGGTGTTCAGATGAAGATGAAGACAAGAGTCTTGGTGTTCAAGTGAAGATGAAGGTCCTGTTATTCAGATGAAGATGAGAGTCCTGGTCTTCAGATGAAGATAAGGATCCTGGTCTTCAGATGAAGATGAACAGGAAGACGAGAGTCCTGGTGTTCAGGTGAAGATGAAGACGAGAGTCCTGGTCTTCAGATGAAGATGAAGACAAGAGTCTTGGTGTTCAAGTGAAGATGAAGGTCCTGGTATTCAGATGAAGATGAGGGTCCTGGTGTTCAGATTAAGATGAAGACGAGAGTCTTGGTCTTCAGATGAAGACGAGAGTCCTGGTCTTCAGATGAAGATGAAGACAAAAGTCTTGATGTTCAAGTGAAGATGAAGGTCCTGTTATTCAGATGTAGATGAGAGTCCTGGTCTTCAGATGAAGATAAGGATCCTGGTCTTCAGATGAAGATGAACAGGAAGACGAGAGTCCTGCTGTTCAGGTGAAGATGAAGACGAGAGTCCTGATCTTCAGAGAAAGATGAAGACGAGGGTCCTGGTGTTCAAGTGAAGACGAAGGTCCTGGTATTCAGATGAAGATGACAGTCCTGGTCTTCAGATGAAGATCCTGGTCTTCAGATGAAGATGAACTTGAAGACGAGAGTCTTGGTGTTCAGGTGAAGATGAAGGTCCTGGCATTCAGATGAAGATGAAGACGAGGGTCCTGGTGTTCAGATGAAGATGACGACAAGAGTCTTGGTGTTCAAGTGAAGATGAAGGTCCTGGTATTCAGATGAAGACGAGAGTCCTAGTCTTCAGAGGAAGATGAAGATGAGAGTCCTGGTCTTCAGATGAAGATGAGAGTCCTGGTCTTTGGATTAAGATGAAGATCCTGGTCTTCAGATGAAGATGAAGACGAGGGTCCTGGTGTTCAGATGAAGATGAGAGTGCTGGTCTGCTGATGAAGACGAGGGTCCTGGTGTTCAGATGAAGATGAAGACAAGAGTGTTGGTGTTCAAGTGAAGATGAAGGTCCTGGTATTCAGATGAAGATGAGAGTCCTGGTCTCCAGATGAAGATAAGGATCCTGGTCTTCAGATGAAGATGAACAGGAAGACGAGAGTCCTGGTGTTCAGGTGAAGATGAAGACAAGAGTCTTGGTGTTCAAGTGAAGATGAAGGTCCTGTTATTCAGATGAAGATGAGAGTCCTGGTCTTCAGATGAAGATAAGGATCCTGGTCTTCAGATGAAGATGAACAGGAAGACGAGAGTCCTGGTGTTCAGGTGAAGATGAAGACGACAGTGCTGGTCTTCAGATGAAGACGAGGGTCCTGGTGTTCAGACGAAGAAGAAGACAAGAGTCTTGGTGTTCAAGTGAAGATGAAGGTCCTGTTATTCAGATGAAGATGAGAGTCCTGGTCTTCAGATGAAGATAAGGATCCTGGTCTTCAGATGAAGATGAACAGGAAGACGAGAGTCCTGGTGTTCAGGTGAAGATGAAGACGACAGTGCTGGTCTTCAGATGAAGACGAGGGTCCTGGTGTTCAGATGAAGATGAAGACAAGAGTCTTGGTGTTCAAATGAAGATGAAGGTCCTGTTATTCAGATGAAGATGAGAGTCCTGGTCTTCAGATGAAGATAAGGATCCTGGTCTTCAGATGAAGATGAACAGGAAGACGAGAGTCCTGGTGACCAGGTGAAGATGAAGACGAGAGTCCTGGTCTTCAGATGAAGATGAAGACAAGAGTCTTGGTGTTCAAGTGAAGATGAAGGTCCTGGTATTCAGATGAAGATGAGGGTACCGGTGTTCAGATGAACATGAAGACGAGAGTCTTGGTCTTCAGATGAAGACGAGAGTCCTGGTCTTCAGATGAAGATGAAGACAAAAGTCTTGGTGTTCAAGTGAAGATGAAGGTCCTGTTATTCAGATGTAGATGAGAGTCCTGGTCTTCAGATGAAGATAAGGATCCTGGTCTTCAGATGAAGATGAACAGGAAGACGAGAGTCCTGCTGTTCAGGTGAAGATGAAGACAAGAGTCCTGATCTTCAGAGAAAGATGAAGACGAGGGTCCTGGTGTTCAAGTGAAGATGAAGGTCCTGGTCTTCAGATGAAGATGAAGACGAGGGTCCTGGTGTTCAGATGAAGATGAAGACGAGAGTCGTGGTCTTCAGATGAAGACGAGAGTCCTGGTCTTCAGATGAAGATAAGAGTCATGGTCTTCAGATGAAGATGAAGATCCTGGTCTTCAGGTGAAGATGAACATGAAGACGAGAGTCTTGGTGTTCAGGTGAAGATGAAGGTCCTGGTATTCAGATGAAGATGAAGACGAGGGTCCTGGTGTTCAGCTGAAGATGAAGACAAGAGTGCTGGTCTTCTGATGAAGACGAGGGTCCTGGTGTTCAGATGAAGATGAAGACAAGAGTGTTGGTGTTCAAGTGAGGATGAAGGTCCTGGTATTCAGATGAAGACGAGGGTCCTGGTCTTCAGATGAAGATGAAGACAAGAGTCTTGGTGTTCAAGTGAAGATCAAGGTCCTGGTATTCAGATGAAGATGAGAGTCCTGGTCTTAAGATGAAGATAAGGATCCTGGTCTTCAGACGAAGATGAACAAGAAGACGAGAGTCCTGGTGTTCAGGTGAAGAATAAGACGACAGTGCTGGTCTTCAGATGAAGACGAGGGTCCTGGTGTTCAGATGAAGATGAAGATGAGGGTCGTGGCGTTCAGATGAAGATGAAGACGAGAGTCCTGGTCTTCTGATGAAGACGAGGTCCTGGTGTTCAGATGAAGATGAAGACAAGAGTCCTGGTCTTCAGATGAAGATGAAGACAAGGGTCTTGGTGTTCAAGTGAAGATGAAGGTCCTGGTATTCAGATGAAGATGAAGACGAGGGTCCTGGTGTTCAGATGAAGATGAAGACGAGAGTACTGGTCTTCAGATGAAGACAAGAGTCTTGGAGTTCAAGTGAAGATGAAGGTCCTGGTATTCAGATGAAGATGAGAGTCCTGGTCTTCAGATGAAGATGAGGGTCCTGGTCTTTGGATGAAGATGAAGATCCTGGTCTTCAGGTGAAGATGAACATGAAGACGAGAGTCTTGGTGTTCAGGTGAAGATGAAGGTCCTGGTATTCAGATGAAGATGAAGACGAGGGTCCTGGTGTTCAGCTGAAGATGAAGACAAGAGTCCTGGTCTTCTGATGAAGACGAGGGTCCTGGTGTTCAGATGAAGATGAAGACAAGAGCGTTGGTGTTCAAGTGAGGATGAAGGTCCTGGTATTCAGATGAAGACGAGGGTCCTGGTCTTCAGATGAAGATGAAGACAAGAGTCTTGGTGTTCAAGTGAAGATGAAGGTCCTGGTATTCAGATGAAGATGAGAGTCCTGGTCTTAAGATGAAGATAAGGATCCTGGTCTTCAGATGAAGATGAACAGGAAGACGAGAGTCCTGGTGTTCAGGTGAAGAATAAGACGACAGTGCTGGTCTTCAGATGAAGACGATGGTCCTGGTGTTCAGATGAAGATGAAGACAAGAGTCTTGGTGTTCAAGTGAAGATGAAGGTCCTGGTATTCAGATCAAGATGAGGGTCCTGGTCTTCAGATGAAGATGAAGACAAGAGTCTTGGTGTTCAAGTGAAGATGAAGGTCCTGGTATTCAGATGAAGATGAGGGTCCTGGTCTTCAGATGAAGATGAGAGTCCTGGTCTTCAGATGAAGATCCTGGTCTTCAGATGAAGTTGAACATGAAGACGATAGTCCTGGTGTTCAGGTGAAGATGAAGACAAGAGTCTTGGTGTTCAAGTGAAGATGAAGGTCCTGGTATTCAGATGAAGACGAGGGTCCTGGTCTTCAGATGAAGATGAAGACAAGAGTCTTTGTGTTCAAGTGAAGATAAAGGTCCTGGTGTTCAGATGAAGACGAGAGTCCTGGTCTTCAGATGAAGATAAGGATCCTGGTCTTCAGATGAAGATGAACAGGAAGACGAGAGTCCTGGGGTTCAGGTGAAGATGAAGACGAGAGTCCTGGTCTTCAGATGAAGATGAAGAAAAGAGTCTTGGTGTTCAAGTGAAGATGAAGGTCCTGGTATTCAGATGAAGACGAGGGTCCTGGTCTTCAGATGAAGATGAAGACGAGAGTCTTGGTCTTCAGATGAAGACGAGAGTCCTGGTCTTCAGATGAAGATGAAGACAAGAGTCTTGGTGTTGAAGTGAAGATGAAGACGAGGGTCCTGGTGCTCAGATGAAGACAAGAGTCTTGGTGTACAAGTGAAGATGAAGGTCCTGGTATTCAGATGAAGACGAGGGTCCTGGTCTTCAGATGAAGATGAAGACAAGAGTCCTGGTGTTCAAGTGAAGATGAAGGTCCCGGTGTTCAGATGAAGATGAGAGTCCTGGTATTCAGATGAAGATAAGGATCCTGGGTCTTCAGATGAAGATGAACAGGACCACAAGAGTCCTTGGTGTTCAGATGAAGATTGGAAGACGAGAGTCTTGGTCTTCAGATGACAAGACGAGAGTCCTGGTCTTCAGATGAAGATGACGACATAGAGTCTTGGTGTTCAAGTGAAGATGAAGGGTCCTGGTATTCAGATGAAGACGAGAGTGCTAGTCTTCAGCAGGAAGATGAAGATTGAGAGTCCTGGTCTTCAGATGAAGATGAGAGGTCCTAGGTCTTTGGATTAAGATGAAGATCCCTCGGTCTTCAGATGAAGATGAAGACGAGGGTCCTGGTGTTCAGGTGAAGATGAAGACAAGAGTCTTGGTGTTCAAGTGAAGATGTAGGTCCTGTTATTCAAGATGAAGATGAGAGTCCTGGTCTTCAGATGAAGATAAGGATCTGGTCTTCAGATGAAGATGAAAACAGGAAGACGAGAGTCCTGGTGTTCAGGTGAAGATGAAGACGACAGTGCTGGTCTTGAGATGAAGACGAGGGTCCTGGTGTTCAGATGAAGATGAAGACAAAGAGTCTTGGTGTTCAAGTGAAGATGAAGGTCTTTGTTATTCAGGATGAAGATGAGAGTCCTTGGTCTTCAGATGAAGATAAGGATTCCTGTCTTCAGATGAAGATGAACAGGAAGACGAGAGGTCCTGGTGTTAAGTGAAGATGAAGACGGACAGTGCCTGTCTTCAGATGAAGACGAGGGTCCTGGTGTTCAGATGAAGATGAAGACGAGAGTCTTGGTGTTCAAATGAAGATGAAGGTCCTGTTATTCAGATGAAGATGAGAGTCCTGGTCTTCAGATGAAGATAAGGATCCTGGTCTTCAGATGAAGATGAACAGGAAGACGAGAGTCCTGGTGTTCAGGTGAAGATGAAGACGAGAGTCCTGGTCTTCAGATGAAGATGAAGACAAGAGTCTTGGTGTTCAAGTGAAGATGAAGGTCCTGGTATTCAGATGAAGATGAGGGTCCTGATGTTCAGATGAAGATGAAGACGAGAGTCTTGGTCTTCAGATGAAGACAAGAGTCTTGGTGTTCAAGTGAAGATGAAGGTCCTGGTATTCAGATGAAGATGAGGGTCCTGGTCTTCAGATGAAGATGAGAGTCCCTGTCTTCAGATGAAGATCCTGGTCTTCAGATGAAGATGAACATGAAGACGATAGTCCTGGTGTTCAGGTGAAGATGAAGACGAGTCTTGGTGTTCAAGTGAAGATGAAGGTCCTGGTATTCAGATGAAGACGAGGGTCCTGGTCTTCAGATGAAGATGAAGACAAGAGTCTTGGTGTTCAAGTGAAGATGAAGGTCCTGGTATTCAGATGAAGATGAAGACGAGGGTCCTGGTGTTCAGATGAAGATGAAGATGAGAGTCTTGGTCTTCAGATGAAGACGAGAATCCTGGTCTTCAGATGAAGATGAAGACAAGAGTCTTGGTGTTGAAGTGAAGATGAAGACAAGAGTCTTGGTGTTCAAGTGAAGATGAAGGTCCTGGTATTCAGATGAAGACGAGGGTCCTGGTCTTCAGATGAAGATGAAGACAAGGGTCCTGGTGTTCAAGTGAAGATGAAGGTCCCGGTGTTCAGATGAAGATGAGAGTCCTGGTCTTCAGATGAAGATAAGGATCCTGGTCTTCAGATGAAGATGAACAGGAGGACGAGAGTCCTGGTGTTCAGATGAAGATGAAGACGAGAGTCTTGGTCTTCAGATGAAGATGAAGACAAGAGTCTCGGTGTTCAAGTGAAGATGAAGGTCCTGGTATTCAGATGAAGATGAGGGTTCTGGTCGTCAGATGAAGATGAGAGTCCTGGTCTTCAGATGAAGATGAAGATCCTAGTCTTCAGATGAAGATGAACATGAAGACGAGAGTCTTGGTGCTCAGGTGAAGATGAAGGTCCTGGTATTCAGATGAAGATGAAGACGAGAGTCCTGGTGTTCAGATGAAGACAAGAGTCTTGGTGTTCAAGTGAAGATGAAGGTCCTGGTATTCAGATGAAGACGAGAGTCCTGGTCTTCAGATGAAGATGAGAGTCGTGGTCTTCAGATGAAGATGAGAGTCCTGGTCTTTGGATGAAGATGAAGATCCTGGTCTTCAGATGAAGATGAACATGAAGACGAGAGTCTTGGTGCTCAGGTGAAGACGAAGGTCCTGGTATTCAGATGAAGATGAAGACGAGGGTCCTGGTGTTCAGATGAAGATGAAGTCAAGAGTCTTGGTGTTCAAGTGAAGATGAAGGTCCTGGTATTCAGATGAAGATGAGAGTCCTGGTCTTCAGATGAAGTTAAGGATCCTGGTCTTCAGATGAAGATGAACAGGAAGACGAGAGTCCTGGTGTTCAGGTGAAGATGAAGACGAGAGTCCTGGTCTTCAGATGAAGATGAAGACAAGAGTCTTGGTGTTCAAGTGAAGATGAAGGTCCTGGTATTCAGATGAAGACGAGGGTCCTGGTGTTCAGATGAAGATGAAGACAAGAGTCTTGGTGTTCAAGTGAAGATGAAGGTCCTGGTATTAAGATGAAGATGACAGTCCTGGTCTTCAGATGAAGATCCTGGTCTTCAGATGAAGATGAACTTGAAGACGAGAGTCTTGGTGTTCAGGTGAAGATGAAGGTCCTGGCATTCAGATGAAGATGAAGATGAGAGTCCTGGTCTTCAGATGAAGATGAGAGTCCTGGTCATTGGATTAAGATGAAGATCCGGGTCTTCAGATGAAGATGAAGACGAGGGTCCTGGTGTTCAGATGAAGATGAAGACGAGAGTGCTGGTCTTCTGATGAAGACGAGGGTCCTGGTGTTCAGACAAAGATGAAGACAAGAGTCTTGGTGTTCAAGTGAAGATGAAGGTCCTGGTCTTCAGATGAAGATAAGGATCCTGGTCTTCAGATGAAGTTGAACATGAAGACGATAGTCCTGGTGTTCAGGTGAAGATGAAGAAAAGAGTCTTGGTGTTCAAGTGAAGATGAAGGTCCTGGTATTCAGATGAAGACGAGGGTCCTGGTGTTCAGATGAAGATGAAGACGAGAGTCGTGGTCTTCAGATGAAGACGAGAGTCCTGGTCTTCAGATGAAGATAAGAGTCATGGTCTTCAGATGAAGATGAAGATCCTGGTCTTCAGGTGAAGATGAACATGAAGACGAGAGTCTTGGTGTTCAGGTGAAGATGAAGGTCCTGGTATTCAGATGAAGATGAAGACGAGGGTCCTGGTGTTCAGCTGAAGATGAAGACAAGAGTGCTGGTCTTCTGATGAAGACGAGGGTCCTGGTGTTCAGATGAAGATGAAGACAAGAGTGTTGGTGTTCAAGTGAGGATGAAGGTCCTGGTATTCAGATGAAGACGAGGGTCCTGGTCTTCAGATGAAGATGAAGACAAGAGTCTTGGTGTTCAAGTGAAGATGAAGGTCCTGGTATTCAGATGAAGACGAGGGTCCTGGTCTTCAGATGAAGATGAAGACAAGAGTCTTGGTGTTCAAGTGAAGATGAAGGTCCTGGTATTCAGATGAAGATGAGGGTCCTGGTCTTCAGATGAAGATGAGAGTCCTGGTCTTCAGATGAAGATCCTGGTCTTCAGATGAAGATGAACATGAAGACGATAGTCCTGGTGTTCAGGTGAAGATGAAGACAAGAGTCTTGGTGTTCAAGTGAAGATGAAGGTCCTGGTATTCAGATGAAGACGAGGGTCCTGGTCTTCAGATGAAGAAAAGAGTCTTGGTATTCAAGTGAAGATGAAGGTCCTGGTATTCAGATGAAGACGAGGGTCCTGGTGTTCAGATGAAGATGAAGACGAGAGTCTTGGTCTTCAGATGAAGACGAGAGTCCTGGTCTTCAGATGAAGATGAAGATGAAGACAAGAGTCTTGGTGTTGAAGTGAAGATGAAGACGAGGGTCCTGGTGTTCAGATGAAGACAAGAGTCTTGGTGTTCAAGTGAAGATGAAGGTCCTGGTATTCAGATGAAGACGAGTAGTCCTTGTCTTCAGATGAAGATGAAGACAAGAGTCTTGGTGTTCAAGTGAAGATGAAGGTCCTGGTATTCAGATGAAGATGAGGGTCCTGGTCTTCAGATGAAGATGAAGATCCTGGTCTTCAGATGAAGATGAACATGAAGACGAGAGTCTTGGTGTTCAGGTGAAGATGAAGGTCCTGGTATTCAGATGAAGATGAAGACGAGGGTCGTGTGCGTTCAGATGAAGATGAAGACGAGAGTCCTGGTCTTCTGATGAAGACGAGGGTCCTGGTCTTCAGATGAAGATGAAGACAAGAGTCCTGGTCTTCAGATGAAGATGAAGACAAGGGTCTTGGTGTTCAAGTGAAGATGAAGGTCCTGGTATTCAGATGAAGATGAAGACGAGGGTCCTGGTGTTCAGATGAAGATGAAGACGAGAGTCCTGGTCTTCAGATGAAGATGAAGATGAAGACAAGAGTCTTGGTGTTGAAGTGAAGATGAAGACGAGGGTCCTGGTGTTCAGATGAAGACAAGAGTCTTGGTGTTCAAGTGAAGATGAAGGTCCTGGTATTCAGATGAAGACGAGAGTCCTTGTCTTCAGATGAAGATGAAGACAAGAGTCTTGGTGTTCAAGTGAAGATGAAGGTCCTGGTATTCAGATGAAGATGAGGGTCCTGGTCTTCAGATGAAGATGAAGATCCTGGTCTTCAGATGAAGATGAACATGAAGACGAGAGTCTTGGTGTTCAGGTGAAGATGAAGGTCCTGGTATTCAGATGAAGATGAAGACGAGGGTCGTGGCGTTCAGATGAAGATGAAGACGAGAGTCCTGGTCTTCTGATGAAGACGAGGGGTCCTGGTCTTCAGATGAAGATGAAGACAAGAGTCCTGGTCTTCAGATGAAGATGAAGACAAGGGTCTTGGTGTTCAAGTGAAGATGAAGGTCCTGGTATTCAGATGAAGATGAAGACGAGGGTCCTGGTGTTCAGATGAAGATGAAGACGAGAGTACTGGTCTTCAGATGAAGATGAAGACAAGAGTCTTGGAGTTCAAGTGAAGATGAAGGTCCTGGTATTCAGATGAAGATGAGAGTCCTGGTCTTCAGATGAAGATGAGGGTCCTGGTCTTTGGATGAAGATGAACATCCTGGTCTTCAGGTGAAGATGAACATGAAGACGAGAGTCTTGGTGTTCAGGTGAAGATGAAGGTCCTGGTATTCAGATGAAGATGAAGACGAGGGTCCTGGTGTTCAGCTGAAGATGAAGATGAAGACAAGAGTCCTGGTCTTCTGATGAAGACGAGGGTCCTGGTGTTCAGATGAAGATGAAGACAAGAGTGTTGGTGTTCAAGTGAGGATGAAGGTCCTGGTATTCAGATGAAGACGAGGGTCCTGGTCTTCAGATGAAGATGAAGACAAGAGTCTTGGTGTTCAAATGAAGATGAAGGTCCTGGTATTCAGATGAAGATGAGAGTCCTGGTCTTAAGATGAAGATAAGGATCCTGGTCTTCAGATGAAGATGAACAGGAAGACGAGAGTCCTGGTGTTCAGGTGAAGAATAAGACGACAGTGCTGGTCTTCAGATGAAGACGAGGGTCCTGGTGTTCAGATGAAGATGAAGATGAAGACAAGAGTCTTGGTGTTCAAGTGAAGATGAAGGTCCTGGTATTCAGATGAAGATGAGGGTCCTGGTCTTCAGATGAAGATGAAGACAAGAGTCTTGGTGTTCAAGTGAAGATGAAGGTCCTGGTATTCAGATGAAGATGAGGGTCCTGGTCTTCAGATGAAGATGAGAGTCCTGGTCTTCAGATGAAGATCCTGGTCTTCAGATGAAGATGAAGACGAGGGTCCTGGTGTTCAGATGAAGATGAAGACGAGAGTGCTGGTCTGCTGATGAAGACGAGGGTCCTGGTGTTCAGATGAAGATGAAGACAAGAGTGTTGGTGTTCAAGTGAAGATGAAGGTCCTGGTATTCAGATGAAGATGAGAGTCCTGGTCTCCAGATGAAGATAAGGATCCTGGTCTTCAGATGAAGATGAACAGGAAGACGAGAGTCCTGGTGTTCAGGTGAAGATGAAGACAAGAGTCTTGGTGTTCAAGTGAAGATGAAGGTCCTGTTATTCAGATGAAGATGAGAGTCCTGGTCTTCAGATGAAGATAAGGATCCTGGTCTTCAGATGAAGATGAACAGGAAGACGAGAGTCCTGGTGTTCAGGTGAAGATGAAGACGACAGTGCTGGTCTTCAGATGAAGACGAGGGTCCTGGTGTTCAGACGAAGAAGAAGACAAGAGTCTTGGTGTTCAAGTGAAGATGAAGGTCCTGTTATTCAGATGAAGATGAGAGTCCTGGTCTTCAGATGAAGATAAGGATCCTGGTCTTCAGATGAAGATGAACAGGAAGACGAGAGTCCTGGTGTTCAGGTGAAGATGAAGACGACAGTGCTGGTCTTCAGATGAAGATAAGAGTCATGGTCTTCAGATGAAGATGAAGATCCTGGTCTTCAGGTGAAGATGAACATGAAGACGAGAGTCTTGGTGTTCAGGTGAAGATGAAGGTCCTGGTATTCAGATGAAGATGAAGACGAGGGTCCTGGTGTTCAGCTGAAGATGAAGACAAGAGTGCTGGTCTTCTGATGAAGACGAGGGTCCTGGTGTTCAGATGAAGATGAAGACAAGAGTGTTGGTGTTCAAGTGAGGATGAAGGTCCTGGTATTCAGATGAAGACGAGGGTCCTGGTCTTCAGATGAAGATGAAGACAAGAGTCTTGGTGTTCAAGTGAAGATCAAGGTCCTGGTATTCAGATGAAGATGAGAGTCCTGGTCTTAAGATGAAGATAAGGATCCTGGTCTTCAGACGAAGATGAACAAGAAGACGAGAGTCCTGGTGTTCAGGTGAAGAATAAGACGAAAGTGCTGGTCTTCAGATGAAGACGAGGGTCCTGGTGTTCAGATGAAGATGAGGGTCGTGGCGTTCAGATGAAGATGAAGACGAGAGTCCTGGTCTTCTGATGAAGATGAGGGTCCTGGTGTTCAGATGAAGATGAAGACAAGAGTCCTGGTCTTCAGATGAAGATGAAGACAAGGGTCTTGGTGTTCAAGTGAAGATGAAGGTCCTGGTATTCAGATGAAGATGAAGACGAGGGTCCTGGTGTTCAGATGAAGATGAAGACGAGAGTACTGGTCTTCAGATGAAGACAAGAGTCTTGGAGTTCAAGTGAAGATGAAGGTCCTGGTATTCAGATGAAGATGAGAGTCCTGGTCTTCAGATGAAGATGAGGGTCCTGGTCTTTGGATGAAGATGAAGATCCTGGTCTTCAGGTGAAGATGAACATGAAGACGGAGAGTCTTGGTGTTCAGGTGAAGATGAAGGTCCTGGTATTCAGATGAAGATGAAGACGAGGGTCCTGGTGTTCAGCTGAAGATGAAGACAAGAGTCCTGGTCTTCTGATGAAGACGAGGGTCCTGGTGTTCAGATGAAGATGAAGAAAAGAGCGTTGGTGTTCAAGTGAGGATGAAGGTCGCTGGTATTCAGATGAAGACGAGGGTCCTGGTCTTCAGATGAAGATGAAGACAAGAGTCTTGGTGTTCAAGTGAAGATGAAGGTCCTGGTATTCAGATGAAGATGAGAGTCCTGGTCTTAAGATGAAGATAAGGATCCTGGTCTTCAGATGAAGATGAACAGGAAGACGAGAGTCCTGGTGTTCAGGTGAAGAATAAGACGACAGTGCTGGTCTTCAGATGAAGACGATGGTCCTGGTGTTCAGATGAAGATGAAGACAAGAGTCTTGGTGTTCAAGTGAAGATGAAGGTCCTGGTATTCAGATCAAGATGAGGGTCCTGGTCTTCAGATGAAGATGAAGACAAGAGTCTTGGTGTTCAAGTGAAGATGAAGGTCCTGGTATTCAGATGAAGATGAGGGTCCTGGTCTTCAGATGAAGATGAGAGTCCTGGTCTTCAGATGAAGATCCTGGTCTTCAGATGAAGTTGAACATGAAGACGATAGTCCTGTGTTCAGGTGAAGATGAAGACAAGAGTCTTGGTGTTCAAGTGAAGATGAAGGTCCTGGTATTCAGATGAAGACGAGGGTCCTGGTCTTCAGATGAAGATGAAGACAAGAGTCTTTGTGTTCAAGTGAAGATAAAGGTCCTGGTGTTCAGATGAAGACAGAGTCCTGGTCTTCAGATGAAGATAAGGATCCTGGTCTTCAGATGAAGATGAACAGGAAGACGAGAGTCCTGGGTTCAGGTGAAGATGAAGACGAGAGTCCTGGTCTTCAGATGAAGATGAAGAAAAGAGTCTTGGTGTTCAAGTGAAGATGAAGGTCCTGGTATTCAGATGAAGACGAGGGTCCTGGTCTTCAGATGAAGATGAAGACGAGAGTCTTGGTCTTCAGATGAAGACGAGAGTCCTGGTCTTCAGATGAAGATGAAGACAAGAGTCTTGGTGTTGAAGTGAAGATGAAGACGAGGGTCCTGGTGCTCAGATGAAGACAAGAGTCTTGGTGTACAAGTGAAGATGAAGGTCCTGGTATTCAGATGAAGACGAGGGTCCTGGTCTTCAGATGAAGATGAAGACAAGAGTCCTGGTGTTCAAGTGAAGATGAAGGTCCCGGTGTTTCAGATGAAGATGAGAGTCCCTGGTATTCAGATGAAGATAAGGATCCTGGTCTTCAGATGAAGATGAACAGGACCACAAGAGTCCTGGTGTTCAGATGAAGATGAAGACGAGAGTCTTGGTCTTCAGATGAAGACGAGAGTCCTGGTCTTCAGATGAAGATGACGACAAGAGTCTTGGTGTTCAAGTGAAGATGAAGGTCCTGGTATTCAGATGAAGACGAGAGTCCTAGTCTTCAGAGGAAGATGAAGATGAGAGTCCTGGTCTTCAGATGAAGATGAGAGTCCTGGTCTTTGGATTAAGATGAAGATCCTGGTCTTCAGATGAAGATGAAGACGAGGGTCCTGGTGTTCAGGTGAAGATGAAGACAAGAGTCTTGGTGTTCAAGTGAAGATGAAGGTCCTGTTATTCAGATGAAGATGAGAGTCCTGGTCTTCAGATGAAGATAAGGATCCTGGTCTTCAGATGAAGATGAACAGGAAGACGAGAGTCCTGGTGTTCAGGTGAAGATGAAGACGACAGTGCTGGTCTTGAGATGAAGACGAGGGTCCTGGTGTTCAGATGAAGATGAAGACAAGAGTCTTGGTGTTCAAGTGAAGATGAAGGTCTTGTTATTCAGATGAAGATGAGAGTCCTGGTCTTCAGATGAAGATAAGGATCCTGGTCTTCAGATGAAGATGAACAGGAAGACGAGAGTCCTGGTGTTCAGGTGAAGATGAAGACGACAGTGCTGGTCTTCAGATGAAGACGAGGGTCCTGGTGTTCAGATGAAGATGAAGACGAGAGTCTTGGTGTTCAAATGAAGATGAAGGTCCTGTTATTCAGATGAAGATGAGAGTCCTGGTCTTCAGATGAAGATAAGGATCCTGGTCTTCAGATGAAGATGAACAGGAAGACGAGAGTCCTGGTGTTTCAGGTGAAGATGAAGACGAGAGTCTGGTCTCAGATGAAGATGAAGACAAGAGTCTTGGTGTTCAAGTGAAGATGAAGGTCCTGGTATTCAGATGAAGATGAAGACGAGGGTCCTGGTGTTCAGCTGAAGATGAAGACGAGAGTCCTGGTCTTCAGATGAAGACGAGAGTCCTGGTCTTCAGATGAAGATGAAGACAAGAGTCTTGGTGTTCAAGTGAAGATGAAGGTCCTGGTGTTCAGATGAAGATAAGGATCCTGGTCTTCAGATGAAGATGAACAGGAAGACGAGGAGTCCTGGTCTTCAGATGAAGACAAGATGTCCTTGGTGTTCAAGTGAAGATGAAGGTCCTGGTATTCAGATGAAGATGAAGACGAGGGTCCTGGTGTTCAGATGAAGATGAAGACGAGAGTCTTGGTCTTCACATGAAGACGAGAGTCCTGGTTTTCAGATGAAGATGAAGACGAAGACAAGAGTCTTGATGTTGAAGTGAAGATGAAGACGAGGGTCCTGGTGTTCAGATGAAGACAAGAGTGTTGGTGTTCAAGTGAAGATGAAGGTCCTGGTATTCAGATGAAGACGAGGGTCCTGGTCTTCAGATGAAGATGAAGACAAGAGTCTTGGTGTTCAAGTGAAGATGAAGGTCCTGGTGTTCAGATGAAGATGAGAGTCCTGGTTTTCAGATGAAGATAAGGATCCTGGTCTTCAGATGAAGATGAACAGGAAGACGAGAGTCCTGGTGTTCAGATGAAGACGAGAGTCCTGGTCTTATGATGAAGATGAAGACAAGAGTCTTGGTGTTCAAGTGAAGATGAAGGTCCTGGTATTCAGATGAAGATGAGAGTCCTGGTCTTCAGGTGAAGATGAAGGTCCTGGTATTCAGATGAAGATGAAGACGAGGGTCCTGGTGTTCAGATGAAGATGAAGACAAGAGTCCTGGTCTTCAGATGAAGATGAAGACAAGAGTCTTGGTGTTCAAGTGAAGATGAAGGTCCTGGTATTCAGATGAAGATGAGAGTCCTGGTCTTAAGATGAAGATAAGGATCCTGGTCTTCAGATGAAGATGAACAGGAAGACGAGAGTCCTGGTGTTCAGGTGAAGAATAAGACGACAGTGCTGTTCTTCAGATGAAGACGAGGGTCCTGGTGTTCAGATGAAGATGAAGACAAGAGTCTTGGTGTTCAAGTGAAGATGAAGGTCCTGGTATTCAGATGAAGATGAGGGTCCTGGTCTTCAGATGAAGATGAGAGTCCCTGTCTTCAGATGAAGATCCTGGTCTTCAGATGAAGATGAACATGAAGACGATAGTCCTGGTGTTCAGGTGAAGATGAAGACAAGAGTCTTGGTGTTCAAGTGAAGATGAAGGTCCTGGTATTCAGATGAAGACGAGGGTCCTGGTCTTCAGATGAAGATGAAGACAAGAGTCTTGGTGTTCAAGTGAAGATGAAGGTCCTGGTATTCAGATGAAGATGAAGACGAGGGTCCTGGTGTTCAGATGAAGATGAAGATGAGAGTCTTGGTCTTCAGATGAAGACGAGAATCCTGGTCTTCAGATGAAGATGAAGACAAGAGTCTTGGTGTTGAAGTGAAGATGAAGACAAGAGTCTTGGTGTTCAAGTGAAGATGAAGGTCCTGGTATTCAGATGAAGACAAGGGTCCTGGTCTTCAGATGAAGATGAAGACAAGAGTCCTGGTGTTCAAGTGAAGATGAAGGTCCCGGTGTTCAGATGAAGATGAGAGTCCTGGTCTTCAGATGAAGATAAGGATCCTGGTCTTCAGATGAAGATGAACAGGAGGACGAGGGTCCTGGTGTTCAGATGAAGATGAAGACGAGAGTCTTGGTCTTCAGATGAAGATGAAGACAAGAGTCTCGGTGTTCAAGTGAAGATGAAGGTCCTGGTACTCAGATGAAGATGAGGGTTCTGGTCGTCAGATGAAGATGAGAGTCCTGGTCTTCAGATGAAGATGAAGATCCTCGTCTTCAGATGAAGATGAACATGAAGACGAGAGTCTTGGTGCTCAGGTGAAGATGAAGGTCCTGGTATTCAGATGAAGATGAAGACGAGAGTCCTGGTGTTCAGATGAAGACAAGAGTCTTGGTGTTCAAGTGAAGATGAAGGTCCTGGTATTCAGATGAAGACGAGAGTCCTGGTCTTCAGATGAAGATGAGAGTCGTGGTCTTCAGATGAAGATGAGAGTCCTGGTCTTTGGATGAAGATGAAGATCCTGGTCTTCAGATGAAGATGAACATGAAGACGAGAGTCTTGGTGCTCAGGTGAAGACGAAGGTCCTGGTATTCAGATGAAGATGAAGACGAGGGTCCTGGTGTTCAGATGAAGATGAAGACAAGAGTCTTGGTGTTCAAGTGAAGATGAAGGTCCTGGTATTAAGATGAAGATGACAGTCCTGGTCTTCAGATGAAGATCCTGGTCTTCAGATGAAGATGAACTTGAAGACGAGAGTCTTGGTGTTCAGGTGAAGATGAAGGTCCTGGCATTCAGATGAAGATGAAGATGAGAGTCCTGGTCTTCAGATGAAGATGAGAGTCCTGGTCATTGGATTAAGATAAGATCCGG
>NC_072768.1:22734674-22875479 GCF_022539595.1 Amphiprion ocellaris
AGTGAAGATGAAGGTCCTGTTATTCAGATGAAGATGAGGGTCCTGGTCTTCAGATGAAGATGAGAGTCCTGGTCTTCAGATGAAGATGAAGATCCTGGTCTTCAGATGAAGATGAACATGAAGACGAGAGTCTTGGTGTTCAGGTGAAGATGAAGGTCCTGGTATTCAGATGAAGATGAAGACGAGGGTAATGGTGTTCAGCTGAAGATGAAGACGAGAGTCCTGGTCTTCAGATGAAGACGAGAGTCCTGGTCTTCAGATGAAGATGAAGACAAGAGTCTTGGTGTTCAAGTGAAGATGAAGGTCCTGGTATTCAGATGAAGATGAGAGTCCTGGTCTTCAGATGAAGATGAGGATCCTGGTCTTCAGATGAAGATGAACAGAAAGACGAGAGTCCTGGTGTTCAGGTGAAGATGAAGACGAGAGTCCTGGTCTTCAGATGAAGACGAGGGTCCTGGTGTTCAGATGAAGATGAAGACAAGAGTCTTGGTGTTCAAGTGAAGATGAAGGTTCTGGTATTCAGATGAAGACGAGGGTCCTGGTCTTCAGATGAAGACAAGAGTCTTGGTGTTCAAGTGAAGATCAATGTCCTGGTGTTCAGATGAAGATGAGAGTCCTGGTCTTCAGATGAAGATAAGGATCCTGGTCTTCAGATGAAGATGAACAGGAAGACGAGAGTCCTGGTCTTCAGATGAAGACAAGAGTCTTGGTGTTCAAGTGAAGATGAAGGTCCTGGTATTCAGATGAAGATGAAGACGAGGGTCCTGGTGTTCAGATGAAGATGAAGACGAGAGTCTTGGTCTTCACATGAAGACGAGAGTCCTGGTCTTCAGATGAAGATGAAGACGAAGACAAGAGTCTTAATGTTGAAGTGAAGATGAAGACGAGGGTTCTGGTGTTCAGATGAAGACAAGAGTGTTGGTGTTCAAGTGAAGATGAAGGTCCTGGTATTCAGATGAAGACGAGGGTCCTGGTCTTCAGATGAAGATGAAGACAAGAGTCTTGGTGTTCAAGTGAAGATGAAGGTCCTGGTGTTCAGATGAAGATGAGAGTCCTGGTTTTCAGATGAAGATAAGGATCCTGGTCTTCAGATGAAGATGAAACAGGAAGACGAGAGTCCTGGTGTTCAGATGAAGACGAGAGTCCAGGTCTTCAGATGAAGATGAAGACAAGAGTCTTGGTGTTCAAGTGAAGATGAAGGTCCTGGTATTCAGATGAAGATGAGGGTCCTGGTCTTCAGATGATGAGAGTCCTGGTCTTCAGATGAAGATGAAGATCCTGGTCTTCAGATGAAGATGAACATGAAGACGAGAGTCTTGGTGTTCAGGTGAAGATGAAGGTCCTGGTATTCAGATGAAGATGAAGACGAGGGTCCTGGTGTTCAGATGAAGATGAAGACAAGAGTCCTGGTCTTCAGATGAAGATGAAGACAAGAGTCTTGGTGTTCAAGTGAAGATGAAGGTCCTGGTATTCAGATGAAGATGAGAGTCCTGGTCTTCAGATGAAGATGAGGATCCTGGTCTTCAGATGAAGAAGAAAGAAAGACGAGAGTCCTGGTGTTCAGGTGAAGATGAAGACGAGAGTCTGGTCTTCAGATGAAGACGAGGGTCCTGGTGTTCAGATGAAGATGAAGACGAGAGTCTTGGTCTTCAGATGAAGACGAGAGTCCTGGTCTTCAGATGAAGATGAAGCAAAGTACTCGGTTTTCAAGTGAAGTATCGTCCTGGTATTCAGATGAAGATGAGGTTCTGGTCGTCAGATGAAGATGAGAGTCCTGGTCTTCAGATGAAGATGAAGATCCTAGTCTTCAGATGAAGATGAACATGAAGACGAGAGTCTTGGTGCTCAGGTGAAGATGAAGGTCCTGGTATTCAGATGAAGATGAAGACGAGGGTCCTGGTGTTCAGCTGAAGATGAAGACGAGAGTCCTGGTGTTCAGATGAAGACAAGAGTCTGGGTGTTCAAGTGAAGATGAAGATCCTGGTCTTCAGATGAAGATGAAGACGAGCGTCTTGGTCTTCAGATGTAGACGAGAGTCCTGGTCTTCAGATGAAGACAAGGGTTGGTGTTCAAGTGAAGATGAAGGTCCTGTTATTCAGATGAAGATGAGGGTCCTGGTCTTCAGATGAAGATGAGAGTCCTTGTCATCAGATGAAGATGAAGATCCTGGTCTTCAGATGAAGATGAACATGAAGACGAGAGTCTTGGTGTTCAGGTGAAGATGAAGGTCCTGGTATTCAGATGAAGACGAGGGTAATGGTGTTCAGCTGAAGATGAAGACGAGAGTCCTGGTCTTCAGATGAAGACGAGAGTCCTGGTCTTCAGATGAAGATGAAGACAAGAGTCTTGGTGTTCAAGTGAAGATGAAGGTCCTGGTATTCAGATGAAGATGAGAGTCCTGGTCTTCAGATGAAGATGAGGATCCTGGTCTTCAGATGAAGATGAACAGAAAGACGAGAGTCCTGGTGTTCAGGTGAAGATGAAGACGAGAGTCCTGGTCTTCAGATGAAGACGAGGGTCCTGGTGTTCAGATGAAGATGAAGACAAGAGTCTTGGTGTTCAAGTGAAGATGAAGGTTCTGGTATTCAGATGAAGACGAGGGTCCTGGTCTTCAGATGAAGAAAGACAAAGTCTTGGTGTTCAAGTGAAGATCAAGGTCCTGGTGTTCAGATGAAGATGAGAGTCCTGGTCTTCAGATGAAGATAAGGATCCTGGTCTTCAGATGAAGATGAACAGGAAGACGAGAGTCCTGGTCTTCAGATGAAGACAAGAGTCTTGGTGTTCAAGTGAAGATGAAGGTCCTGGTATTCAGATGAAGATGAAGACGAGGGTCCTGGTGTTCAGATGAAGATGAAGACGAGAGTCTTGGTCTTCACATGAAGACGAGAGTCCTGGTCTTCAGATGAAGACGAAGACAAGAGTCTTAATGTTGAAGTGAAGATGAAGACGAGGGTCCTGGTGTTCAGATGAAGACAAGAGTGTTGGTGTTCAAGTGAAGATGAAGGTCCTGGTATTCAGATGAAGACGAGGGTCCTGGTCTTCAGATGAAGATGAAGACAAGAGTCTTGGTGTTCAAGTGAAGATGAAGGTCCTGGTGTTCAGATGAAGATGAGAGTCCTGGTTTTCAGATGAAGATAAGGATCCTGGTCTTCAGATGAAGATGAACAGGAAGACGAGAGTCCTGGTGTTCAGATGAAGACGAGAGTCCAGGTCTTCAGATGAAGATGAAGACAAGAGTCTTGGTGTTCAAGTGAAGATGAAGGTCCTGGTATTCAGATGAAGATGAGGGTCCTGGTCTTCAGATGAAGATGAGAGTCCTGGTCTTCAGATGAAGATGAAGATCCTGGTCTTCAGATGAAGATGAACATGAAGACGAGAGTCTTGGTGTTCAGGTGAAGATGAAGGTCCTGGTATTCAGATGAAGATGAAGACGAGGGTCCTGGTGTTCAGATGAAGATGAAGACAAGAGTCCTGGTCTTCAGATGAAGATGAAGACAAGAGTCTTGGTGTTCAAGTGAAGATGAAGGTCCTGGTATTCAGATGAAGATGAGAGTCCTGGTCTTAAGATGAAGATAAGGATCCTGGTCTTCAGATGAAGATGAACAGGAAGACGAGAGTCCTGGTGTTCAGGTGAAGAATAAGACGACAGTGCTGTTCTTCAGATGAAGACGAGGGTCCTGGTGTTCAGATGAAGATGAAGACAGAGTCTTGGTGTTCAAGTGAAGATGAAGTCCTGGTATTCAGATGAAGACAGGGTCCTGGTCTTCAGATGAAGACAAGAGTCTTGGTTTCAAGTGAAGATGAAGGTCCTGGTATTCAGATGAAGATGAGGGTCCTGGTCTTCAGATGAAGATGAGAGTCCCTGTCTTCAGATGAAGATCCTGTCTTCAGATGAAGATGAACATGAAGACGATAGTCCTGGTGTTCAGGTGAAGATGAGGACAAGAGTCTTGGTAGTTCAAAGTTAAGGATGAAGGTCTATGGTACTTCAGATGAAGATGAAGACCGAGTGGTCCTGGTGTTCAGATGAAGATGAAGACAGAGAGTCCCTGGTCTTCTCGAGATGAAGACGAGAGCTCCTGGTCTTCAGATGAAGATGAAGACAAGAGTCCTGGTGTTCAAGTGAAGATGAAGGTCCCGGTGTTCAGATGAAGATGAGAGTCCTGGTCTTCAGATGAAGATGAACAGGAGGACGAGAGTCCTGGTGTTCAGATGAAGATGAAGACGAGAGTCTTGGTCTTCAGATGAAGACGAGAGTCCTGGTCTTCAGATGAAGATGAAGACAAGAGTCTCGGTTTTCAAGTGAAGATGAAGGTCCTGGTATTCAGATGAAGATGAGGGTTCTGGTCGTCAGATGAAGATGAGAGTCCTGGTCTTCAGATGAAGATGAAGATCCTAGTCTTCAGATGAAGATGAACATGAAGACGAGAGTCTTGGTGTTCAGGTGAAGATGAAGGTCCTGGTATTCAGATGAAGATGAAGACGAGGGTCCTGGTGTTCAGCTGAAGACGAGAGTCCTGGTGTTCAGATGAAGACAAGAGTCTGGGTGTTCAAGTGAAGATGAAGGTCCTGTTATTCAGATGAAGATGAGGGTCCTGGTCTTCAGATGAAGATGAGAGTCCTTGTCATCAGATGAAGATGAAGATCCTGGTCTTCAGATGAAGATGAACATGAAGACGAGAGTCTTGGTGTTCAGGTGAAGATGAAGGTCCTGGTATTCAGATGAAGATGAAGACGAGGGTAATGGTGTTCAGCTGAAGATGAAGACGAGAGTCCTGGTCTTCAGATGAAGACGAGAGTCCTGGTCTTCAGATGAAGATGAAGACAAGAGTCTTGGTGTTCAAGTGAAGATGAAGGTCCTGGTATTCAGATGAAGATGAGAGTCCTGGTCTTCAGATGAAGATGAGGATCCTGGTCTTCAGATGAAGATGAACAGAAAGACGAGAGTC
The DNA here is from genome assembly GCF_022539595.1 of Amphiprion ocellaris. NCBI lineage: Eukaryota > Metazoa > Chordata > Actinopteri > Pomacentridae > Amphiprion > Amphiprion ocellaris. Next base: position 22,739,624 of record NC_072768.1, read on the forward strand.
CTGGTGTTCAGGTGAAGATGAAGACGAGAGTCCTGGTCTTCAGATGAAGACGAGGGTCCTGGTGTTCAGATGAAGATGAAGACAAGAGTCTTGGTGTTCAAGTGAAGATGAAGGTTCTGGTATTCAGATGAAGACGAGGGTCCTGGTCTTCAGATGAAGACAAGAGTCTTGGTGTTCAAGTGAAGATCAATGTCCTGGTGTTCAGATGAAGATGAGAGTCCTGGTCTTCAGATGAAGATAAGGATCCTGGTCTTCAGATGAAGATGAACAGGAAGACGAGAGTCCTGGTCTTCAGATGAAGACAAGAGTCTTGGTGTTCAAGTGAAGATGAAGGTCCTGGTATTCAGATGAAGATGAAGACGAGGGTCCTGGTGTTCAGATGAAGATGAAGACGAGAGTCTTGGTCTTCACATGAAGACGAGAGTCCTGGTCTTCAGATGAAGATGAAGACGAAGACAAGAGTCTTAATGTTGAAGTGAAGATGAAGACGAGGGTTCTGGTGTTCAGATGAAGACAAGAGTGTTGGTGTTCAAGTGAAGATGAAGGTCCTGATATTCAGATGAAGACGAGGGTCCTGGTCTTCAGATGAAGATGAAGACAAGAGTCTTGGTGTTCAAGTGAAGATGAAGGTCCTGGTGTTCAGATGAAGATGAGAGTCCTGGTTTTCAGATGAAGATAAGGATCCTGGTCTTCAGATGAAGATGAACAGGAAGACGAGAGTCCTGGTGTTCAGATGAAGACGAGAGTCCAGGTCTTCAGATGAAGATGAAGACAAGAGTCTTGGTGTTCAAGTGAAGATGAAGGTCCTGGTATTCAGATGAAGATGAGGGTCCTGGTCTTCAGATGAAGATGAGAGTCCTGGTCTTCAGATGAAGATGAAGATCCTGGTCTTCAGATGAAGATGAACATGAAGACGAGAGTCTTGGTGTTCAGGTGAAGATGAAGGTCCTGGTATTCAGATGAAGATGAAGACGAGGGTCCTGGTGTTCAGATGAAGATGAAGACAAGAGTCCTGGTCTTCAGATGAAGATGAAGACAAGAGTCTTGGTGTTCAAGTGAAGATGAAGGTCCTGGTATTCAGATGAAGATGAGAGTCCTGGTCTTCAGATGAAGATGAGGATCCTGGTCTTCAGATGAAGATGAACAGAAAGACGAGAGTCCTGGTGTTCAGGTGAAGATGAAGACGAGAGTCCTGGTCTTCAGATGAAGACGAGGGTCCTGGTGTTCAGATGAAGATGAAGACGAGAGTCTTGGTCTTCAGATGAAGACGAGAGTCCTGGTCTTCAGATGAAGATGAAGACAAGAGTCTCGGTTTTCAAGTGAAGATGAAGGTCCTGGTATTCAGATGAAGATGAGGGTTCTGGTCGTCAGATGAAGATGAGAGTCCTGGTCTTCAGATGAAGATGAAGATCCTAGTCTTCAGATGAAGATGAACATGAAGACGAGAGTCTTGGTGCTCAGGTGAAGATGAAGGTCCTGGTATTCAGATGAAGATGAAGACGAGGGTCCTGGTGTTCAGCTGAAGATGAAGACGAGAGTCCTGGTGTTCAGATGAAGACAAGAGTCTGGGTGTTCAAGTGAAGATGAAGATCCTGGTCTTCAGATGAAGATGAAGACGAGCGTCTTGGTCTTCAGATGTAGACGAGAGTCCTGGTCTTCAGATGAAGACAAGGGTGTTGGTGTTCAAGTGAAGATGAAGGTCCTGTTATTCAGATGAAGATGAGGGTCCTGGTCTTCAGATGAAGATGAGAGTCCTTGTCATCAGATGAAGATGAAGATCCTGGTCTTCAGATGAAGATGAACATGAAGACGAGAGTCTTGGTGTTCAGGTGAAGATGAAGGTCCTGGTATTCAGATGAAGACAAGGGTAATGGTGTTCAGCTGAAGATGAAGACGAGAGTCCTGGTCTTCAGATGAAGACGAGAGTCCTGGTCTTCAGATGAAGATGAAGACAAGAGTCTTGGTGTTCAAGTGAAGATGAAGGTCCTGGTATTCAGATGAAGATGAGAGTCCTGGTCTTCAGATGAAGATGAGGATCCTGGTCTTCAGATGAAGATGAACAGAAAGACGAGAGTCCTGGTGTTCAGGTGAAGATGAAGACGAGAGTCCTGGTCTTCAGATGAAGACGAGGGTCCTGGTGTTCAGATGAAGATGAAGACAAGAGTCTTGGTGTTCAAGTGAAGATGAAGGTTCTGGTATTCAGATGAAGACGAGGGTCCTGGTCTTCAGATGAAGACAAGAGTCTTGGTGTTCAAGTGAAGATCAATGTCCTGGTGTTCAGATGAAGATGAGAGTCCTGGTCTTCAGATGAAGATAAGGATCCTGGTCTTCAGATGAAGATGAACAGGAAGACGAGAGTCCTGGTCTTCAGATGAAGACAAGAGTCTTGGTGTTCAAGTGAAGATGAAGGTCCTGGTATTCAGATGAAGATGAAGACGAGGGTCCTGGTGTTCAGATGAAGATGAAGACGAGAGTCTTGGTCTTCACATGAAAACGAGAGTCCTGGTCTTCAGATGAAGATGAAGACGAAGACAAGAGTCTTAATGTTGAAGTGAAGATGAAGACGAGGGTTCTGGTGTTCAGATGAAGACAAGAGTGTTGGTGTTCAAGTGAAGATGAAGGTCCTGGTATTCAGATGAAGACGAGGGTCCTGGTCTTCAGATGAAGATGAAGACAAGAGTCTTGGTGTTCAAGTGAAGATGAAGGTCCTGGTGTTCAGATGAAGATGAGAGTCCTGGTTTTCAGATGAAGATAAGGATCCTGGTCTTCAGATGAAGATGAACAGGAAGACGAGAGTCCTGGTGTTCAGATGAAGACGAGAGTCCAGGTCTTCAGATGAAGATGAAGACAAGAGTCTTGGTGTTCAAGTGAAGATGAAGGTCCTGGTATTCAGATGAAGATGAGGGTCCTGGTCTTCAGATGAAGATGAGAGTCCTGGTCTTCAGATGAAGATGAAGATCCTGGTCTTCAGATGAAGATGAACATGAAGACGAGAGTCTTGGTGTTCAGGTGAAGATGAAGGTCCTGGTATTCAGATGAAGATGAAGACGAGGGTCCTGGTGTTCAGATGAAGATGAAGACAAGAGTCCTGGTCTTCAGATGAAGATGAAGACAAGAGTCTTGGTGTTCAAGTGAAGATGAAGGTCCTGGTATTCAGATGAAGATGAGAGTCCTGGTCTTCAGATGAAGATGAGGATCCTGGTCTTCAGATGAAGATGAACAGAAAGACGAGAGTCCTGGTGTTCAGGTGAAGATGAAGACGAGAGTCCTGGTCTTCAGATGAAGACGAGGGTCCTGGTGTTAAGATGAAGACGAGAGTCTTGGTCTTCAGATGAAGACGAGAGTCCTGGTCTTCAGATGAAGATGAAGACAAGAGTCTCGGTTTTCAAGTGAAGATGAAGGTCCTGGTATTCAGATGAAGATGAGGGTTCTGGTCGTCAGATGAAGATGAGAGTCCTGGTCTTCAGATGAAGATGAAGATCCTAGTCTTCAGATGAAGATGAACATGAAGACGAGAGTCTTGGTGCTCAGGTGAAGATGAAGGTCCTGGTATTCAGATGAAGATGAAGACGAGGGTCCTGGTGTTCAGCTGAAGATGAAGACGAGAGTCCTGGTGTTCAGATGAAGACAAGAGTCTGGGTGTTCAAGTGAAGATGAAGATCCTGGTCTTCAGATGAAGATGAAGACGAGCGTCTTGGTCTTCAGATGTAGACGAGAGTCCTGGTCTTCAGATGAAGACAAGGGTGTTGGTGTTCAAGTGAAGATGAAGGTCCTGTTATTCAGATGAAGATGAGGGTCCTGGTCTTCAGATGAAGATGAGAGTCCTTGTCATCAGATGAAGATGAAGATCCTGGTCTTCAGATGAAGATGAACATGAAGACGAGAGTCTTGGTGTTCAGGTGAAGATGAAGGTCCTGGTATTCAGATGAAGACGAGGGTAATGGTGTTCAGCTGAAGATGAAGACGAGAGTCCTGGTCTTCAGATGAAGACGAGAGTCCTGGTCTTCAGATGAAGATGAAGACAAGAGTCTTGGTGTTCAAGTGAAGATGAAGGTCCTGGTATTCAGATGAAGATGAGAGTCCTGGTCTTCAGATGAAGATGAGGATCCTGGTCTTCAGATGAAGATGAACAGAAAGACGAGAGTCCTGGTGTTCAGGTGAAGATGAAGACGAGAGTCCTGGTCTTCAGATGAAGACGAGGGTCCTGGTGTTCAGATGAAGATGAAGACAAGAGTCTTGGTGTTCAAGTGAAGATGAAGGTTCTGGTATTCAGATGAAGACGAGGGTCCTGGTCTTCAGATGAAGACAAGAGTCTTGGTGTTCAAGTGAAGATCAATGTCCTGGTGTTCAGATGAAGATGAGAGTCCTGGTCTTCAGATGAAGATAAGGATCCTGGTCTTCAGATGAAGATGAACAGGAAGACGAGAGTCCTGGTCTTCAGATGAAGACAAGAGTCTTGGTGTTCAAGTGAAGATGAAGGTCCTGGTATTCAGATGAAGATGAAGACGAGGGTCCTGGTGTTCAGATGAAGATGAAGACGAGAGTCTTGGTCTTCACATGAAGACGAGAGTCCTGGTCTTCAGATGAAGATGAAGACGAAGACAAGAGTCTTAATGTTGAAGTGAAGATGAAGACGAGGGTTCTGGTGTTCAGATGAAGACAAGAGTGTTGGTGTTCAAGTGAAGATGAAGGTCCTGGTATTCAGATGAAGACGAGGGTCCTGGTCTTCAGATGAAGATGAAGACAAGAGTCTTGGTGTTCAAGTGAAGATGAAGGTCCTGGTGTTCAGATGAAGATGAGAGTCCTGGTTTTCAGATGAAGATAAGGATCCTGGTCTTCAGATGAAGATGAACAGGAAGACGAGAGTCCTGGTGTTCAGATGAAGACGAGAGTCCAGGTCTTCAGATGAAGATGAAGACAAGAGTCTTGGTGTTCAAGTGAAGATGAAGGTCCTGGTATTCAGATGAAGATGAGGGTCCTGGTCTTCAGATGAAGATGAGAGTCCTGGTCTTCAGATGAAGATGAAGATCCTGGTCTTCAGATGAAGATGAACATGAAGACGAGAGTCTTGGTGTTCAGGTGAAGATGAAGGTCCTGGTATTCAGATGAAGATGAAGACGAGGGTCCTGGTGTTCAGATGAAGATGAAGACAAGAGTCCTGGTCTTCAGATGAAGATGAAGACAAGAGTCTTGGTGTTCAAGTGAAGATGAAGGTCCTGGTATTCAGATGAAGATGAGAGTCCTGGTCTTCAGATGAAGATGAGGCTCCTGGTCTTCAGATGAAGATGAACAGAAAGACGAGAGTCCTGGTGTTCAGGTGAAGATGAAGACGAGAGTCCTGGTCTTCAGATGAAGACGAGGGTCCTGGTGTTCAGATGAAGATGAAGACAAGAGTCTTGGTGTTCAAGTGAAGATGAAGGTTCTGGTATTCAGATGAAGACGAGGGTCCTGGTCTTCAGATGAAGATGAAGACAAGAGTCTTGGTGTTCAAGTGAAGATCAAGGTCCTGGTGTTCAGATGAAGATGACAGTCCTGGTCTTCAGATGAAGATAAGGATCCTGGTCTTCAGATGAAGATGAACAGGAAGACGAGAGTCCTGGTCTTCAGATGAAGACAAGAGTCTTTGTGTTCAGGTGAAGATGAAGGTCCTGGTATTCAGATGAAGATGAAGACGAGGGTCCTGGTGTTCAGATGAAGATGAAGACAAGAGTCCTGGTCTTCAGATGAAGATGAAGACAAGAGTCTTGGTGTTCAAGTGAAGATGAAGGTCCTGGTATTCAGATGAAGATGAGAGTCCTGGTCTTAAGATGAAGATAAGGATCCTGGTCTTCAGATGAAGATGAACAGGAAGACGAGAGTCCTGGTGTTCAGGTGAAGAATAAGACGACAGTGCTGTTCTTCAGATGAAGACGAGGGTCCTGGTGTTCAGATGAAGATGAAGACAAGAGTCGTGGTGTTCAAGTGAAGATGAAGGTCCTGGTATTCAGATGAAGACGAGGGTCCTGGTCTTCAGATGAAGACAAGAGTCTTGGTGTTCAAGTGAAGATGAAGGTCCTGGTATTCAGATGAAGATGAGGGTCCTGGTCTTCAGATGAAGATGAGAGTCCCTGTCTTCAGATGAAGATCCTGGTCTTCAGATGAAGATGAACATGAAGACGATAGTCCTGGTGTTCAGGTGAAGATGAAGACAAGAGTCTTGGTGTTCAAGTGAAGATGAAGGTCCTGGTATTCAGATGAAGATGAAGACGAGGGTCCTGGTGTTCAGATGAAGACGAGAGTCTTGGTCTTCAGATGAAGACGAGAGTCCTGGTCTTCAGATGAAGATGAAGACAAGAGTCCTGGTGTTCAAGTGAAGATGAAGGTCCCGGTGTTCAGATGAAGATGAGAGTCCTGGTCTTCAGATGAAGATGAACAGGAGGACGAGAGTCCTGGTGTTCAGATGAAGATGAAGACAAGAGTCTCGGTGTTCAAGTGAAGATGAAGGTCCTGGTATTCAGATGAAGATGAGAGTTCTGGTCGTCAGATGAAGATGAGAGTCCTGGTCTTCAGATGAAGATGAAGATCCTAGTCTTCAGATGAAGATGAACATGAAGACGAGAGTCTTGGTGCTCAGGTGAAGATGAAGGTCCTGGTATTCAGATGAAGATGAAGACGAGGGTCCTGGTGTTCAGCTGAAGATGAAGACGAGAGTCCTGGTGTTCAAGTGAAGATGAAGGTCCTGGTATTCAGATGAAGACGAGAGTCCTGGTCTTCAGATGAAGATGAGAGTCCTGGTCTTCAGATGAAGATGAGAGTCCTGGTCTTTGGATGAAGATGAAGACGAGGGTCCTGGTGTTCAGATGAACATGAAGACGAGAGTCTTGGTGTTCAGGTGAAGATGAAGGTCCTGGTATTCAGATGAAGATGAAGACGAGGGTCCTGGCGTTCAGATGAAGATGAAGACGAGAGTCCTGGTCTTCTGATGAAGACGAGGGTCCTGTTGTTAAGCTGAAGATGAAGACAAGAGTGCTGGTCTTCTGATGAAGACGAGCGTCCTGGTGTTCAGATGAAGATGAAGACAAGAGTGTTGGTGTTCAAGTGAAGATGAAGGTCCTGGTATTCAGATGAAGACGAGGGTCCTGGTCTTAAGATGAAGATAAGGATCCTGGTCTTCAGATGAAGATGAACAGGAAGACGAGAGTCCTGGTGTTCAGGTGAAGAATAAGACGACAGTGCTGGTCTTCAGATGAAGACGAGGGAACTGGTGTTCAGATGAAGATGAAGATGAAGACAAGAGTCTTGGTGTTCAAGTGAAGATGAAGGTCCTGGTATTCAGATGAAGATGAAGACGAGGGTCCTGGTGTTTAGCTGAAGATGAAGACGAGAGTCCTGGTCTTCAGATGAAGATGAAGACAAGAGTCTTGGTGTTCAAGTGAAGATGAAGGTCCTGGTATTCAGATGAAGATGAAGACGAGGGTCCTGGTGTTCAGCTGAAGATGAAGACGAGAGTCCTGGTCTTCAGATGAAGATGAAGACAAGAGTCTTGGTGTTCAAGTGAAGATGAAGGTCCTGGTATTCAGATGAAGATGAGAGTCCTGGTCTTCAGATGAAGATGAGGATCCTGGTCTTCAGATGAAGATGAACAGAAAGACGAGAGTCCTGGTGTTCAGGTGAAGATGAAGACGAGAGTCCTGGTCTTCAGATGAAGACGAGGGTCCTGGTGTTCAGATGAAGATGAAGACAAGAGTCTTGGTGTTCAAGTGAAGATGAAGGTTCTGGTATTCAGATGAAGACGAGGGTCCTGGTCTTCAGATGAAGATGAAGACAAGAGTGTTGGTGTTCAAGTGAAGATGAAGGTCCTGGTATTCAGATGAAGACGAGGGTCCTGGTCTTCAGATGAAGATAAGGATCCTGGTCTTCAGATGAAGATGAACAGGAAGACGAGAGTCCTGGTGTTCAGGTGAAGAATAAGACGACAGTGCTGGTCTTCAGATGAAGACGAGGGAACTGGTGTTCAGATGAAGATGAAGACAAGAGTCTTGGTGTTCAAGTGAAGATGAAGGTCCTGGTATTCAGATGAAGATGAAGACGAGGGTCCTGGTGTTTAGCTGAAGATGAAGACGAGAGTCCTGGTCTTCAGATGAAGATGAAGACAAGAGTCTTGGTGTTCAAGTGAAGATGAAGGTCCTGGTATTCAGATGAAGATGAAGACGAGGGTCCTGGTGTTCAGCTGAAGATGAAGACGAGAGTCCTGGTCTTCAGATGAAGATGAAGACAAGAGTCTTGGTGTTCAAGTGAAGATGAAGGTCCTGGTATTCAGATGAAGATGAGAGTCCTGGTCTTCAGATGAAGATGAGGATCCTGGTCTTCAGATGAAGATGAACAGAAAGACGAGAGTCCTGGTGTTCAGGTGAAGATGAAGACGAGAGTCCTGGTCTTCAGATGAAGACGAGGGTCCTGGTGTTCAGATGAAGATGAAGACAAGAGTCTTGGTGTTCAAGTGAAGATGAAGGTTCTGGTATTCAGATGAAGACGAGGGTCCTGGTCTTCAGATGAAGATGAAGACAAGAGTCTTGGTGTTCAAGTGAAGATCAAGGTCCTGGTGTTCAGATGAAGATAAGGATCCTGGTCTTCAGATGAAGATGAACAAGAAGACGAGAGTCCTGGTGTTCAGGTGAAGAATAAGACGACAGTGCTGGTCTTCAGATGAAGACGAGGGTCCTGGTGTTCAGATGAAGATGAAGATGAAGACAAGAGTCTTGGTGTTCAAGTGAAGATGAAGGTCCTGGTATTCAGATGAAGACGAGGGTCCTGGTCTTCAGATGAAGATGAAGACAAGAGTCTTGGTGTTCAAGTGAAGATGAAGGTCCTGGTATTCAGATGAAGATGAGGGTCCTGGTCTTCAGATGAAGATGAGAGTCCTGGTCTTCAGATGAAGATCCTGGTCTTCAGATGAAGATGAACATGAAGACGATAGTCCTGGTGTTCAGGTGAAGATGAAGACAAGAGTCTTGGTGTTCAAGTGAAGATGAAGGTCCTGGTATTCAGATGAAGACGAGGGTCCTGGTCTTCAGATGAAGAAAAGAGTCTTGGTGTTCAAGTGAAGATGAAGGTCCTGGTATTCAGATGAAGACGAGGGTCCTGGTGTTCAGATGAAGATGAAGACGAGAGTCTTGGTCTTCAGATGAAGACGAGAGTCCTGGTCTTCAGATGAAGATGAAGATGAAGACAAGAGTCTTGGTGTTGAAGTGAAGATGAAGACGAGGGTCCTGGTGTTCAGATGAAGACAAGAGTCTTGGTGTTCAAGTGAAGATGAAGGTCCTGGTATTCAGATGAAGACGAGAGTCCTTGTCTTCAGATGAAGATGAAGACAAGAGTCTTGGTGTTCAAGTGAAGATGAAGGTCCTGGTATTCAGATGAAGATGAGGGTCCTGGTCTTCAGATGAAGATGAAGATCCTGGTCTTCAGATGAAGATGAACATGAAGACGAGAGTCTTGGTGTTCAGGTGAAGATGAAGGTCCTGGTATTCAGATGAAGATGAAGACGAGGGTCGTGGCGTTCAGATGAAGATGAAGACGAGAGTCCTGGTCTTCTGATGAAGACGAGGGTCCTGGTCTTCAGATGAAGATGAAGACAAGAGTCCTGGTCTTCAGATGAAGATGAAGACAAGGGTCTTGGTGTTCAAGTGAAGATGAAGGTCCTGGTATTCAGATGAAGATGAAGACGAGGGTCCTGGTGTTCAGATGAAGATGAAGACGAGAGTACTGGTCTTCAGATGAAGATGAAGACAAGAGTCTTGGAGTTCAAGTGAAGATGAAGGTCCTGGTATTCAGATGAAGATGAGAGTCCTGGTCTTCAGATGAAGATGAGGGTCCTGGTCTTTGGATGAAGATGAACATCCTGGTCTTCAGGTGAAGATGAACATGAAGACGAGAGTCTTGGTGTTCAGGTGAAGATGAAGGTCCTGGTATTCAGATGAAGATGAAGACGAGGGTCCTGGTGTTCAGCTGAAGATGAAGATGAAGACAAGAGTCCTGGTCTTCTGATGAAGACGAGGGTCCTGGTGTTCAGATGAAGATGAGAGTCCTGGTCTTCAGATGAAGATAAGGATCCTGGTCTTCAGATGAAGATGAACAGGAAGACGAGAGTCCTGGTGTTCAGGTGAAGATGAAGACGAGAGTCCTGGTCTTCAGATGAAGATGAAGACAAGAGTCTTGGTGTTCAAGTGAAGATGAAGGTCCTGGTATTCAGATGAAGACGAGGGTCCTGGTCTTCAGATGAAGATGAAGACAAGAGTCTTGGTGTTCAAATGAAGATGAAGGTCCTGGTATTCAGATGAAGATGAGAGTCCTGGTCTTAAGATGAAGATAAGGATCCTGGTCTTCAGATGAAGATGAACAGGAAGACGAGAGTCCTGGTGTTCAGGTGAAGAATAAGACGACAGTGCTGGTCTTCAGATGAAGACGAGGGTCCTGGTGTTCAGATGAAGATGAAGATGAAGACAAGAGTCTTGGTGTTCAAGTGAAGATGAAGGTCCTGGTATTCAGATGAAGATGAGGGTCCTGGTCTTCAGATGAAGATGAAGACAAGAGTCTTGGTGTTCAAGTGAAGATGAAGGTCCTGGTATTCAGATGAAGATGAGGGTCCTGGTCTTCAGATGAAGATGAGAGTCCTGGTCTTCAGATGAAGATCCTGGTCTTCAGATGAAGATGAACATGAAGACGATAGTCCTGGTGTTCAGGTGAAGATGAAGACAAGAGTCTTTGTGTTCAAGTGAAGTTGAAGGTCCTGGTATTCAGATGAAGACGAGGGTCCTGGTCTTCTGATGAAGATAAGGATCCTGGTCTTCAGATGAAGATGAACAGGAAGACGAGAGTCCTGGTGTTCAGGTGAAGATGAAGACGACAGTGCTGGTCTTCAGATGAAGACGAGGGTCCTGGTGTTCAGATGAAGATGAAGACAAGAGTCTTGGTGTTCAAGTGAAGATGAAGGTCCTGTTATTCAGATGAAGATGAGATTCCTGGTCTTCAGATGAAGATAAGGATCCTGGTCTTCAGATGAAGATGAACAGGAAGACGAGAGTCCTGGTGTTCAGGTGAAGATGAAGACGAGAGTCCTGGTCTTCAGATGAAGATGAAGACAAGAGTCTTGGTGTTCAAGTGAAGATGAAGGTCCTGGTATTCAGATGAAGATGAGGGTCCTGGTGTTCAGATGAAGATGAAGACGAGAGTCTTGGTCTTCAGATGAAGACGAGAGTCCTGGTCTTCAGATGAAGATGAAGACAAAAGTCTTGATGTTCAAGTGAACATGAAGGTCCTGTTATTCAGATGTAGATGAGAGTCCTGGTCTTCAGATGAAGATAAGGATCCTGGTGTTCAAGTGAAGACGAAGGTCCTGGTATTCAGATGAAGATGACAGTCCTGGTCTTCAGATGAAGATCCTGGTCTTCAGATGAAGATGAACTTGAAGACGAGAGTCTTGGTGTTCAGGTGAAGATGAAGGTCCTGGCATTCAGATGAAGATGAAGACGAGGGTCCTGGTGTTCAGATGAAGATGACGACAAGAGTCTTGGTGTTCAAGTGAAGATGAAGGTCCTGGTATTCAGATGAAGACGAGAGTCCTAGTCTTCAGAGGAAGATGAAGATGAGAGTCCTGGTCTTCAGATGAAGATGAGAGTCCTGGTCTTTGGATTAAGATGAAGATCCTGGTCTTCAGATGAAGATGAAGACGAGGGTCCTGGTGTTCAGATGAAGATGAAGACGAGAGTGCTGGTCTGCTGATGAAGACGAGGGTCCTGGTGTTCAGATGAAGATGAAGACAAGAGTGTTGGTGTTCAAGTGAAGATGAAGGTCCTGGTATTCAGATGAAGATGAGAGTCCTGGTCTCCAGATGAAGATAAGGATCCTGGTCTTCAGATGAAGATGAACAGGAAGACGAGAGTCCTGGTGTTCAGGTGAAGATGAAGACAAGAGTCTTGGTGTTCAAGTGAAGATGAAGGTCCTGTTATTCAGATGAAGATGAGAGTCCTGGTCTTCAGATGAAGATAAGGATCCTGGTCTTCCGATGAAGATGAACAGGAAGACGAGAGTCCTGGTGTTCAGGTGAAGATGAAGACGACAGTGCTGGTCTTCAGATGAAGACGAGGGTCCTGGTGTTCAGACGAAGAAGAAGACAAGAGTCTTGGTGTTCAAGTGAAGATGAAGGTCCTGTTATTCAGATGAAGATGAGAGTCCTGGTCTTCAGATGAAGATAAGGATCCTGGTCTTCAGATGAAGATGAACAGGAAGACGAGAGTCCTGGTGTTCAGGTGAAGATGAAGACGACAGTGCTGGTCTTCAGATGAAGACGAGGGTCCTGGTGTTCAGATGAAGATGAAGACAAGAGTCTTGGTGTTCAAATGAAGATGAAGGTCCTGTTATTCAGATGAAGATGAGAGTCCTGGTCTTCAGATGAAGATAAGGATCCTGGTCTTCAGATGAAGATGAACAGGAAGACGAGAGTCCTGGTGTCCAGGTGAAGATGAAGACGAGAGTCCTGGTCTTCAGATGAAGATGAAGACAAGAGTCTTGGTGTTCAAGTGAAGATGAAGGTCCTGGTATTCAGATGAAGATGAGGGTACCGGTGTTCAGATGAACATGAAGACGAGAGTCTTGGTCTTCAGATGAAGACGAGAGTCCTGGTCTTCAGATGAAGATGAAGACAAAAGTCTTGGTGTTCAAGTGAAGATGAAGGTCCTGTTATTCAGATGTAGATGAGAGTCCTGGTCTTCAGATGAAGATAAGGATCCTGGTCTTCAGATGAAGATGAACAGGAAGACGAGAGTCCTGCTGTTCAGGTGAAGATGAAGACAAGAGTCCTGATCTTCAGAGAAAGATGAAGACGAGGGTCCTGGTGTTCAAGTGAAGATGAAGGTCCTGGTCTTCAGATGAAGATGAAGACGAGGGTCCTGGTGTTCAGATGAAGATGAAGACGAGAGTCGTGGTCTTCAGATGAAGACGAGAGTCCTGGTCTTCAGATGAAGATAAGAGTCATGGTCTTCAGATGAAGATCCTGGTCTTCAGGTGAAGATGAACATGAAGACGAGAGTCTTGGTGTTCAGGTGAAGATGAAGGTCCTGGTATTCAGATGAAGATGAAGACGAGGGTCCTGGTGTTCAGCTGAAGATGAAGACAAGAGTGCTGGTCTTCAGATGAAGACGAGGGTCCTGGTGTTCAGATGAAGATGAAGACAAGAGTGTTGGTGTTCAAGTGAGGATGAAGGTCCTGGTATTCAGATGAAGACGAGGGTCCTGGTCTTCAGATGAAGATGAAGACAAGAGTCTTGGTGTTCAAGTGAAGATCAAGGTCCTGGTATTCAGATGAAGATGAGAGTCCTGGTCTTAAGATGAAGATAAGGATCCTGGTCTTCAGACGAAGATGAACAAGAAGACGAGAGTCCTGGTGTTCAGGTGAAGAATAAGACGACAGTGCTGGTCTTCAGATGAAGACGAGGGTCCTGGTGTTCAGATGAAGATGAAGATGAGGGTCGTGGCGTTCAGATGAAGATGAAGACGAGAGTCCTGGTCTTCTGATGAAGACGAGGGTCCTGGTGTTCAGATGAAGATGAAGACAAGAGTCCTGGTCTTCAGATGAAGATGAAGACAAGGGTCTTGGTGTTCAAGTGAAGATGAAGGTCCTGGTATTCAGATGAAGATGAAGACGAGGGTCCTGGTGTTCAGATGAAGATGAAGACGAGAGTACTGGTCTTCAGATGAAGACAAGAGTCTTGGAGTTCAAGTGAAGATGAAGGTCCTGGTATTCAGATGAAGATGAGAGTCCTGGTCTTCAGATGAAGATGAGGGTCCTGGTCTTTGGATGAAGATGAAGATCCTGGTCTTCAGGTGAAGATGAACATGAAGACGAGAGTCTTGGTGTTCAGGTGAAGATGAAGGTCGTGGTATTCAGATGAAGATGAAGACGAGGGTCCTGGTGTTCAGCTGAAGATGAAGACAAGAGTCCTGGTCTTCTGATGAAGACGAGGGTCCTGGTGTTCAGATGAAGATGAAGACAAGAGCGTTGGTGTTCAAGTGAGGATGAAGGTCCTGGTATTCAGATGAAGACGAGGGTCCTGGTCTTCAGATGAAGATGAAGACAAGAGTCTTGGTGTTCAAGTGAAGATGAAGGTCCTGGTATTCAGATGAAGATGTGAGTCCTGGTCTTAAGATGAAGATAAGGATCCTGGTCTTCAGATGAAGATGAACAGGAAGACGAGAGTCCTGGTGTTCAGGTGAAGAATAAGACGACAGTGCTGGTCTTCAGATGAAGACGATGGTCCTGGTGTTCAGATGAAGATGAAGACAAGAGTCTTGGTGTTCAAGTGAAGATGAAGGTCCTGGTATTCAGATCAAGATGAGGGTCCTGGTCTTCAGATGAAGATGAAGACAAGAGTCTTGGTGTTCAAGTGAAGATGAAGGTCCTGGTATTCAGATGAAGATGAGGGTCCTGGTCTTCAGATGAAGATGAGAGTCCTGGTCTTCAGATGAAGATCCTGGTCTTCAGATGAAGTTGAACATGAAGACGATAGTCCTGGTGTTCAGGTGAAGATGAAGACAAGAGTCTTGGTGTTCAAGTGAAGGTCCTGGTATTCAGATGAAGACGAGGGTCCTGGTCTTCAGATGAAGATGAAGACAAGAGTCTTTGTGTTCAAGTGAAGATAAAGGTCCTGGTGTTCAGATGAAGACGAGAGTCCTGGTCTTCAGATGAAGATAAGGATCCTGGTCTTCAGATGAAGATGAACAGGAAGACGAGAGTCCTGGGGTTCAGGTGAAGATGAAGACGAGAGTCCTGGTCTTCAGATGAAGATGAAGAAAAGAGTCTTGGTGTTCAAGTGAAGATGAAGGTCCTGGTATTCAGATGAAGACGAGGGTCCTGGTCTTCAGATGAAGATGAAGACGAGAGTCTTGGTCTTCAGATGAAGACGAGAGTCCTGGTCTTCAGATGAAGATGAAGACAAGAGTCTTGGTGTTGTAGTGAAGATGAAGACGAGGGTCCTGGTGCTCAGATGAAGACAAGAGTCTTGGTGTACAAGTGAAGATGAAGGTCCTGGTATTCAGATGAAGACGAGGGTCCTGGTCTTCAGATGAAGATGAAGACAAGAGTCCTGGTGTTCAAGTGAAGATGAAGGTCCCGGTGTTCAGATGAAGATGAGAGTCCTGGTATTCAGATGAAGATAAGGATCCTGGTCTTCAGATGAAGATGAACAGGACCACAAGAGTCCTGGTGTTCAGATGAAGATGAAGACGAGAGTCTTGGTCTTCAGATGAAGACGAGAGTCCTGGTCTTCAGATGAAGATGACGACAAGAGTCTTGGTGTTCAAGTGAAGATGAAGGTCCTGGTATTCAGATGAAGACGAGAGTCCTAGTCTTCAGAGGAAGATGAAGATGAGAGTCCTGGTCTTCAGATGAAGATGAGAGTCCTGGTCTTTGGATTAAGATGAAGATCCTGGTCTTCAGATGAAGATGAAGACGAGGGTCCTGGTGTTCAGGTGAAGATGAAGACAAGAGTCTTGGTGTTCAAGTGAAGATGAAGGTCCTGTTATTCAGATGAAGATGAGAGTCCTGGTCTTCAGATGAAGATAAGGATCCTGGTCTTCAGATGAAGATGAACAGGAAGACGAGAGTCCTGGTGTTCAGGTGAAGATGAAGACGACAGTGCTGGTCTTGAGATGAAGACGAGGGTCCTGGTGTTCAGATGAAGATGAAGACGAGAGTCTTGGTCTTCAGATGAAGACGAGAGTCCTGGTCTTCAGATGAAGATGAAGACAAGAGTCTCGGTGTTAAAGTGAAGATGAAGGTCCTGGTATTCAGATGAAGATGAGGGTTCTGGTCGTCAGATGAAGATGAGAGTCCTGGTCTTCAGATGAAGATGAAGATCCTAGTCTTCAGATGAAGATGAACATGAAGACGAGAGTCTTGGTGCTCAGGTGAAGATGAAGGTCCTGGTATTCAGATGAAGATGAAGACGAGAGTCCTGGTGTTCAGATGAAGACAAGAGTCTTGGTGTTCAAGTGAAGATGAAGGTCCTGGTATTCAGATGAAGACGAGAGTCCTGGTCTTCAGATGAAGATGAGAGTCGTGGTCTTCAGATGAAGATGAGAGTCCTGGTCTTTGGATGAAGATGAAGATCCTGGTCTTCAGATGAAGATGAACATGAAGACGAGAGTCTTGGTGCTCAGGTGAAGACGAAGGTCCTGGTATTCAGATGAAGATGAAGACGAGGGTCCTGATGTTCAGATGAAGATGAAGTCAAGAGTCTTGGTGTTCAAGTGAAGATGAAGGTCCTGGTATTCAGATGAAGATGAGAGTCCTGGTCTTCAGATGAAGATAAGGATCCTGGTCTTCAGATGAAGATGAACAGGAAGACGAGAGTCCTGGTGTTCAGGTGAAGATGAAGACGAGAGTCCTGGTCTTCAGATGAAGATGAAGACAAGAGTCTTGGTGTTCAAGTGAAGATGAAGGTCCTGGTATTCAGATGAAGACGAGGGTCCTGGTGTTCAGATGAAGATGAAGACAAGAGTCTTGGTGTTCAAGTGAAGATGAAGGTCCTGGTATTAAGATGAAGATGACAGTCCTGGTCTTCAGATGAAGATCCTGGTCTTCAGATGAAGATGAACTTGAAGACGAGAGTCTTGGTGTTCAGGTGAAGATGAAGGTCCTGGCATTCAGATGAAGATGAAGATGAGAGTCCTGGTCTTCAGATGAAGATGAGAGTCCTGGTCATTGGATTAAGATGAAGATCCGGGTCTTCAGATGAAGATGAAGACGAGGGTCCTGGTGTTCAGATGAAGATGAAGACGAGAGTGCTGGTCTTCTGATGAAGACGAGGGTCCTGGTGTTCAGACAAAGATGAAGACAAGAGTCTTGGTGTTCAAGTGAAGATGAAGGTCCTGTTATTCAGATGAAGATGAGAGTCCTGGTCTTCAGATGAAGATAAGGATCCTGGTCTTCAGATGAAGATGAACAGGAAGACGAGAGTCCTGGTGTTCAGGTGAAGATGAAGACGACAGTGCTGGTCTTCAGATGAAGACGAGGGTCCTGGTGTTCAGATGAAGATGAAGACAAGAGTCTTGGTGTTCAAGTGAAGATGAAGGTCCTGTTATTCAGATGAAGATGAGAGTCCTGGTCTTCAGATGAAGATAAGGATCCTGGTCTTCAGATGAAGATGAAAAGGAAGACGAGAGTCCTGGTGTTCAGGTGAAGATGAAGACGAGAGTCCTGGTCTTCAGATGAAGATGAAGACAAGAGTCTTGGTGTTCAAGTGAAGATGAAGGACCTGGTATTCAGATGAAGATGAGGGTCCTGGTGTTCAGATGAAGATGAAGACGAGAGTCTTGGTCTTCAGATGAAGAGGAGAGTCCTGGTCTTCAGATGAAGATGAAGACAAAAGTCTTGGTGTTCAAGTGAAGATGAAGGTCCTGTTATTCAGATGTAGATGAGAGTCCTGGTCTTAAGATGAAGATAAGGATCCTGGTCTTCAAACGAAAAGGAAGACGAGGGTCCTGGTGTTCAGATGAAGATGAAGACGAGAGTCGTGGTCTTCAGATGAAGACGAGAGTCCTGGTCTTCAGATGAAGATGAGAGTCCTGGTCTTCAGATGAAGATGAAGATCCTGGTCTTCAGGTGAAGATGAACATGAAGACGAGGGTCTTGGTGTTCAGGTGAAGATGAAGGTCCTGGTATTCAGATGAAGATGAAGACGAGGGTCCTGGTGTTCAGCTGAAGATGAAGACAAGAGTGCTGGTCTTCTGATGAAGATGAGGGTCCTGGTGTTCAGATGAAGATGAAGACAAGAGTGTTGGTGTTCAAGTGAGGATGAAGGTCCTGGTATTCAGATGAAGACGAGGGTCCTGGTCTTCAGATGAAGATGAAGACAAGAGTCTTGGTGTTCAAGTGAAGATGAAGGTCCTGGTATTCAGATGAAGATGAGAGTCCTGGTCTTCAGATGAAGATAAGGATCCTGGTCTTCAGATGAAGATGAACAGGAAGACGAGAGTCCTGGTGTTCAGGTGAAGATGAAGACGACAGTGCTGGTCTTCAGATGAAGACGAGGGTCCTGGTGTTCAGATGAAGATGAAGACAAGAGTCTTGGTGTTCAAGTGAAGATGAAGGTCCTGTTATTCAGATGAAGATGAGAGTCCTGGTCTTCAGATGAAGATAAGGATCCTGGTCTTCAGATGAAGATGAAAAGGAAGACGAGAGTCCTGGTGTTCAGGTGAAGATGAAGACGAGAGTCCTGGTCTTCAGATGAAGATGAAGACAAGAGTCTTGGTGTTCAAGTGAAGATGAAGGACCTGGTATTCAGATGAAGATGAGGGTCCTGGTGTTCAGATGAAGATGAAGACGAGAGTCTTGGTCTTCAGATGAAGAGGAGAGTCCTGGTCTTCAGATGAAGATGAAGACAAAAGTCTTGGTGTTCAAGTGAAGATGAAGGTCCTGTTATTCAGATGTAGATGAGAGTCCTGGTCTTAAGATGAAGATAAGGATCCTGGTCTTCAAACGAAAAGGAAGACGAGGGTCCTGGTGTTCAGATGAAGATGAAGACGAGAGTCGTGGTCTTCAGATGGAGACGAGAGTCCTGGTCTTCAGATGAAGATGAGAGTCCTGGTCTTCAGATGAAGATGAAGATCCTGGTCTTCAGGTGAAGATGAACATGAAGACGAGAGTCTTGGTGTTCAGGTGAAGATGAAGGTCCTGGTATTCAGATGAAGATGAAGACGAGGGTCCTGGTGTTCAGCTGAAGATGAAGACAAGAGTGCTGGTCTTCTGATGAAGATGAGGGTCCTGGTGTTCAGATGAAGATGAAGACAAGAGTGTTGGTGTTCAAGTGAGGATGAAGGTCCTGGTATTCAGATGAAGACGAGGGTCCTGGTCTTCAGATGAAGATGAAGACAAGAGTCTTGGTGTTCAAGTGAAGATGAAGGTCCTGGTATTCAGATGAAGATGAGAGTCCTGGTCTTAAGATGAAGATAAGGATCCTGGTCTTCAGATGAAGATGAACAAGAAGACGAGAGTCCTGGTGTTCAGGTGAAGAATAAGACGACAGTGCTGGTCTTCAGATGAAGACGAGGGTCCTGGTGTTCAGATGAAGATGAAGATGAAGACAAGAGTCTTGGTGTTCAAGTGAAGATGAAGGTCCTGGTATTCAGATGAAGACGAGGGTCCTGGTCTTCAGATGAAGATGAAGACAAGAGTCTTGGTGTTCAAGTGAAGATGAGTGTCCTGGTATTCAGATGAAGATGAGGGTCCTGGTCTTCAGATGAAGATGAGAGTCCTGGTCTTCAGATGAAGATCCTGGTCTTCAGATGAAGATGAACATGAAGACGATAGTCCTGGTGTTCAGGTGAAGATGAAGACAAGAGTCTTGGTGTTCAAATGGAGATGAAGGTCCTGGTATTCAGATGAAGACGAGGGTCCTGGTCTTCAGATGAAGAAAAGAGTCTTGGTGTTCAAGTGAAGATGAAGGTCCTGGTATTCAGATGAAGACGAGGGTTCTGGTGTTCAGATGAAGATGAAGACGAGAGTCTTGGTCTTCAGATGAAGACGAGAGTCCTGGTCTTCAGATGAAGATGAAGATGAAGACAAGAGTCTTGGTGTTGAAGTGAAGATGAAGACGAGGGTCCTGGTGTTCAGATGAAGACAAGAGTCTTGGTGTTCAAGTGAAGATGAAGGTCCTGGTATTCAGATGAAGACGAGAGTCCTTGTCTTCAGATGAAGATGAAGACAAGAGTCTTGGTGTTCAAGTGAAGATGAAGGTCCTGGTATTCAGATGAAGATGAGGGTCCTGGTCTTCAGATGAAGATGAAGATCCTGGTCTTCAGATGAAGATGAACATGAAGACGAGAGTCTTGGTGTTCAGGTGAAGATGAAGGTCCTGGTATTCAGATGAAGATGAAGACGAGGGTCGTGGCGTTCAGATGAAGATGAAGACGAGAGTCCTGGTCTTCTGATGAAGACGAGGGTCCTGGTCTTCAGATGAAGATGAAGACAAGAGTCCTGGTCTTCAGATGAAGATGAAGACAAGGGTCTTGGTGTTCAAGTGAAGATGAAGGTCCTGATATTCAGATGAAGATGAAGACGAGGGTCCTGGTGTTCAGATGAAGATGAAGACGAGAGTACTGGTCTTCAGATGAAGATGAAGACAAGAGTCTTGGAGTTCAAGTGAAGATGAAGGTCCTGGTATTCAGATGAAGATGAGAGTCCTGGTCTTCAGATGAAGATGAGGGTCCTGGTCTTTGGATGAAGATGAACATCCTGGTCTTCAGGTGAAGATGAACATGAAGACGAGAGTCTTGGTGTTCAGGTGAAGATGAAGGTCCTGGTATTCAGATGAAGATGAAGACGAGGGTCCTGGTGTTCAGCTGAAGATGAAGATGAAGACAAGAGTCCTGGTCTTCTGATGAAGACGAGGGTCCTGGTGTTCAGATGAAGATGAGAGTCCTGGTCTTCAGATGAAGATAAGGATCCTGGTCTTCAGATGAAGATGAACAGGAAGACGAGAGTCCTGGTGTTCAGGTGAAGATGAAGACGAGAGTCCTGGTCTTCAGATGAAGATGAAGACAAGAGTCTTGGTGTTCAAGTGAAGATGAAGGTCCTGGTATTCAGATGAAGGCGAGGGTCCTGGTCTTCAGATGAAGATGAAGACAAGAGTCTTGGTGTTCAAATGAAGATGAAGGTCCTGGTATTCAGATGAAGATGAGAGTCCTGGTCTTAAGATGAAGATAAGGATCCTGGTCTTCAGATGAAGATGAACAGGAAGACGAGAGTCCTGGTGTTCAGGTGAAGAATAAGACGACAGTGCTGGTCTTCAGATGAAGACGAGGGTCCTGGTGTTCAGATGAAGATGAAGATGAAGACAAGAGTCTTGGTGTTCAAGTGAAGATGAAGGTCCTGGTATTCAGATGAAGATGAGGGTCCTGGTCTTCAGATGAAGATGAAGACAAGAGTCTTGGTGTTCAAGTGAAGATGAAGGTCCTGGTATTCAGATGAAGATGAGGGTCCTGGTCTTCAGATGAAGATGAGAGTCCTGGTCTTCAGATGAAGATCCTGGTCTTCAGATGAAGATGAACATGAAGACGATAGTCCTGGTGTTCAGGTGAAGATGAAGACAAGAGTCTTTGTGTTCAAGTGAAGATGAAGGTCCTGGTATTCAGATGAAGACGAGGGTCCTGGTCTTCAGATGAAGATAAGGATCCTGGTCTTCAGATGAAGATGAACAGGAAGACGAGAGTCCTGGTGTTCAGGTGAAGATGAAGACGACAGTGCTGGTCTTCAGATGAAGACGAGGGTCCTGGTGTTCAGATGAAGATGAAGACAAGAGTCTTGGTGTTCAAGTGAAGATGAAGGTCCTGTTATTCAGATGAAGATGAGAGTCCTGGTCTTCAGATGAAGATAAGGATCCTGGTCTTCAGATGAAGATGAACAGGAAGACGAGAGTCCTGGTGTTCAGGTGAAGATGAAGACGAGAGTCCTGGTCTTCAGATGAAGATGAAGACAAGAGTCTTGGTGTTCAAGTGAAGATGAAGGTCCTGGTATTCAGATGAAGATGAGGGTCCTGGTGTTCAGATGAAGATGAAGACGAGAGTCTTGGTCTTCAGATGAAGACGAGAGTCCTGGTCTTCAGATGAAGATGAAGACAAAAGTCTTGATGTTCAAGTGAACATGAAGGTCCTGTTATTCAGATGTAGATGAGAGTCCTGGTCTTCAGATGAAGATAAGGATCCTGGTCTTCAGATGAAGATGAACAGGAAGACGAGAGTCCTGCTGTTCAGGTGAAGATGAAGACGAGAGTCCTGATCTTCAGAGAAAGATGAAGACGAGGGTCCTGGTGTTCAAGTGAAGACGAAGGTCCTGGTATTCAGATGAAGATGACAGTCCTGGTCTTCAGATGAAGATAAGGATCCTGGTCTTCAGATGAAGATGAACAGGAAGACGAGAGTCCTGGTGTTCAGGTGAAGATGAAGACGAGAGTCCTGGTCTTCAGATGAAGATGAAGACAAGAGTCTTGGTGTTCAAGTGAAGATGAAGGTCCTGGTATTCAGATGAAGATGAGGGTCCTGGTGTTCAGATGAAGATGAAGACGAGAGTCTTGGTCTTCAGATGAAGACGAGAGTCCTGGTCTTCAGATGAAGATGAAGACAAAAGTCTTGATGTTCAAGTGAACATGAAGGTCCTGTTATTCAGATGTAGATGAGAGTCCTGGTCTTCAGATGAAGATAAGGATCCTGGTCTTCAGATGAAGATGAACAGGAAGACGAGAGTCCTGCTGTTCAGGTGAAGATGAAGACGAGAGTCCTGATCTTCAGAGAAAGATGAAGACGAGGGTCCTGGTGTTCAAGTGAAGACGAAGGTCCTGGTATTCAGATGAAGATGACAGTCCTGGTCTTCAGATGAAGATCCTGGTCTTCAGATGAAGATGAACTTGAAGACGAGAGTCTTGGTGTTCAGGTGAAGATGAAGGTCCTGGCATTCAGATGAAGATGAAGACGAGGGTCCTGGTGTTCAGATGAAGATGACGACAAGAGTCTTGGTGTTCAAGTGAAGATGAAGGTCCTGGTATTCAGATGAAGACGAGAGTCCTTGTCTTCAGAGGAAGATGAAGATGAGAGTCCTGGTCTTCAGATGAAGATGAGAGTCCTGGTCTTTGGATTAAGATGAAGATCCTGGTCTTCAGATGAAGATGAAGACGAGGGTCCTGGTGTTCAGATGAAGATGAAGACGAGAGTGCTGGTCTGCTGATGAAGACGAGGGTCCTGGTGTTCAGATGAAGATGAAGACAAGAGTGTTGGTGTTCAAGTGAAGATGAAGGTCCTGGTATTCAGATGAAGATGAGAGTCCTGGTCTCCAGATGAAGATAAGGATCCTGGTCTTCAGATGAAGATGAACAGGAAGACGAGAGTCCTGGTGTTCAGGTGAAGATGAAGACAAGAGTCTTGGTGTTCAAGTGAAGATGAAGGTCCTGTTATTCAGATGAAGATGAGAGTCCTGGTCTTCAGATGAAGATAAGGATCCTGGTCTTCCGATGAAGATGAACAGGAAGACGAGAGTCCTGGTGTTCAGGTGAAGATGAAGACGACAGTGCTGGTCTTCAGATGAAGACGAGGGTCCTGGTGTTCAGACGAAGAAGAAGACAAGAGTCTTGGTGTTCAAGTGAAGATGAAGGTCCTGTTATTCAGATGAAGATGAGAGTCCTGGTCTTCAGATGAAGATAAGGATCCTGGTCTTCAGATGAAGATGAACAGGAAGACGAGAGTCCTGGTGTTCAGGTGAAGATGAAGACGACAGTGCTGGTCTTCAGATGAAGACGAGGGTCCTGGTGTTCAAATGAAGATGAAGACAAGAGTGTTGGTGTTCAAATGAAGATGAAGGTCCTGTTATTCAGATGAAGATGAGAGTCCTGGTCTTCAGATGAAGATAAGGATCCTGGTCTTCAGATGAAGATGAACAGGAAGACGAGAGTCCTGGTGTCCAGGTGAAGATGAAGACGAGAGTCCTGGTCTTCAGATGAAGATGAAGACAAGAGTCTTGGTGTTCAAGTGAAGATGAAGGTCCTGGTATTCAGATGAAGATGAGGGTACCGGTGTTCAGATGAACATGAAGACGAGAGTCTTGGTCTTCAGATGAAGACGAGAGTCCTGGTCTTCAGATGAAGATGAAGACAAAAGTCTTGGTGTTCAAGTGAAGATTAAGGTCCTGTTATTCAGATGTAGATGAGAGTCCTGGTCTTCAGATGAAGATAAGGATCCTGGTCTTCAGATGAAGATGAACAGGAAGACGAGAGTCCTGCTGTTCAGGTGAAGATGAAGACAAGAGTCCTGATCTTCAGAGAAAGATGAAGACGAGGGTCCTGGTGTTCAAGTGAAGATGAAGGTCCTGGTCTTCAAATGAAGATGAAGACGAGGGTCCTGGTGTTCAGATGAAGATGAAGACGAGAGTCGTGGTCTTCAGATGAAGACGAGAGTCCTGGTCTTCAGATGAAGATAAGAGTCATGGTCTTCAGATGAAGATCCTGGTCTTCAGGTGAAGATGAACATGAAGACGAGAGTCTTGGTGTTCAGGTGAAGATGAAGGTCCTGGTATTCAGATGAAGATGAAGACGAGGGTCCTGGTGTTCAGCTGAAGATGAAGACAAGAGTGCTGGTCTTCAGATGAAGACGAGGGTCCTGGTGTTCAGATGAAGATGAAGACAAGAGTGTTGGTGTTCAAGTGAGGATGAAGGTCCTGGTATTCAGATGAAGACGAGGGTCCTGGTCTTCAGATGAAGATGAAGACAAGAGTCTTGGTGTTCAAGTGAAGATCAAGGTCCTGGTATTCAGATGAAGATGAGAGTCCTGGTCTTAAGATGAAGATAAGGATCCTGGTCTTCAGACGAAGATGAACAAGAAGACGAGAGTCCTGGTGTTCAGGTGAAGAATAAGACGACAGTGCTGGTCTTCAGATGAAGACGAGGGTCCTGGTGTTCAGATGAAGATGAAGATGAGGGTCGTGGCGTTCAGATGAAGATGAAGACGAGAGTCCTGGTCTTCTGATGAAGACGAGGGTCCTGGTGTTCAGATGAAGATGAAGACAAGAGTCCTGGTCTTCAGATGAAGATGAAGACAAGGGTCTTGGTGTTCAAGTGAAGATGAAGGTCCTGGTATTCAGATGAAGATGAAGACGAGGGTCCTGGTGTTCAGATGAAGATGAAGACGAGAGTACTGGTCTTCAGATGAAGACAAGAGTCTTGGAGTTCAAGTGAAGATGAAGGTCCTGGTATTCAGATGAAGATGAGAGTCCTGGTCTTCAGATGAAGATGAGGGTCCTGGTCTTTGGATGAAGATGAAGATCCTGGTCTTCAGGTGAAGATGAACATGAAGACGAGAGTCTTGGTGTTCAGGTGAAGATGAAGGTCGTGGTATTCAGATGAAGATGAAGACGAGGGTCCTGGTGTTCAGCTGAAGATGAAGACAAGAGTCCTGGTCTTCTGATGAAGACGAGGGTCCTGGTGTTCAGATGAAGATGAAGACAAGAGCGTTGGTGTTCAAGTGAGGATGAAGGTCCTGGTATTCAGATGAAGACGAGGGTCCTGGTCTTCAGATGAAGATGAAGACAAGAGTCTTGGTGTTCAAGTGAAGATGAAGGTCCTGGTATTCAGATGAAGATGAGAGTCCTGGTCTTAAGATGAAGATAAGGATCCTGGTCTTCAGATGAAGATGAACAGGAAGACGAGAGTCCTGGTGTTCAGGTGAAGAATAAGACGACAGTGCTGGTCTTCAGATGAAGACGATGGTCCTGGTGTTCAGATGAAGATGAAGACAAGAGTCTTGGTGTTCAAGTGAAGATGAAGGTCCTGGTATTCAGATCAAGATGAGGGTCCTGGTCTTCAGATGAAGATGAAGACAAGAGTCTTGGTGTTCAAGTGAAGATGAAGGTCCTGGTATTCAGATGAAGATGAGGGTCCTGGTCTTCAGATGAAGATGAGAGTCCTGGTCTTCAGATGAAGATCCTGGTCTTCAGATGAAGTTGAACATGAAGACGATAGTCCTGGTGTTCAGGTGAAGATGAAGACAAGAGTCTTGGTGTTCAAGTGAAGGTCCTGGTATTCAGATGAAGACGAGGGTCCTGGTCTTCAGATGAAGATGAAGACAAGAGTCTTTGTGTTCAAGTGAAGATAAAGGTCCTGGTGTTCAGATGAAGACGAGAGTCCTGGTCTTCAGATGAAGATAAGGATCCTGGTCTTCAGATGAAGATGAACAGGAAGACGAGAGTCCTGGGGTTCAGGTGAAGATGAAGACGAGAGTCCTGGTCTTCAGATGAAGATGAAGAAAAGAGTCTTGGTGTTCAAGTGAAGATGAAGGTCCTGGTATTCAGATGAAGACGAGGGTCCTGGTCTTCAGATGAAGATGAAGACGAGAGTCTTGGTCTTCAGATGAAGACGAGAGTCCTGGTCTTCAGATGAGGATGAAGACAAGAGTCTTGGTGTTGAAGTGAAGATGAAGACGAGGGTCCTGGTGCTCAGATGAAGACAAGAGTCTTGGTGTACAAGTGAAGATGAAGGTCCTGGTATTCAGATGAAGACGAGGGTCCTGGTCTTCAGATGAAGATGAAGATAAGAGTCCTGGTGTTCAAGTGAAGATGAAGGTCCCGGTGTTCAGATGAAGATGAGAGTCCTGGTATTCAGATGAAGATAAGGATCCTGGTCTTCAGATGAAGATGAACAGGACCACAAGAGTCCTGGTGTTCAGATGAAGATGAAGACGAGAGTCTTGGTCTTCAGATGAAGATGAGAGTCCTGGTCTTCAGATGAAGATGACGACAAGAGTCTTGGTGTTCAAGTGAAGATGAAGGTCCTGGTATTCAGATGAAGACGAGAGTCCTAGTCTTCAGAGGAAGATGAAGATGAGAGTCCTGGTCTTCAGATGAAGATGAGAGTCCTGGTCTTTGGATTAAGATGAAGATCCTGGTCTTCAGATGAAGATGAAGACGAGGGTCCTGGTGTTCAGGTGAAGATGAAGACAAGAGTCTTGGTGTTCAAGTGAAGATGAAGGTCCTGTTATTCAGATGAAGATGAGAGTCCTGGTCTTCAGATGAAGATAAGGATCCTGGTCTTCAGATGAAGATGAACAGGAAGACGAGAGTCCTGGTGTTCAGGTGAAGATGAAGACGACAGTGCTGGTCTTGAGATGAAGACGAGGGTCCTGGTGTTCAGATGAAGATGAAGACGAGAGTCTTGGTCTTCAGATGAAGACGAGAGTCCTGGTCTTCAGATGAAGATGAAGACAAGAGTCTCGGTGTTCAAGTGAAGATGAAGGTCCTGGTATTCAGATGAAGATGAGGGTTCTGGTCGTCAGATGAAGATGAGAGTCCTGGTCTTCAGATGAAGATGAAGATCCTAGTCTTCAGATGAAGATGAACATGAAGACGAGAGTCTTGGTGCTCAGGTGAAGATGAAGGTCCTGGTATTCAGATGAAGATGAAGACGAGAGTCCTGGTGTTCAGATGAAGACAAGAGTCTTGGTGTTCAAGTGAAGATGAAGGTCCTGGTATTCAGATGAAGACGAGAGTCCTGGTCTTCAGATGAAGATGAGAGTCGTGGTCTTCAGATGAAGATGAGAGTCCTGGTCTTTGGATGAAGATGAAGATCCTGGTCTTCAGATGAAGATGAACATGAAGACGAGAGTCTTGGTGCTCAGGTGAAGACGAAGGTCCTGGTATTCAGATGAAGATGAAGACGAGGGTCCTGATGTTCAGATGAAGATGAAGTCAAGAGTCTTGGTGTTCAAGTGAAGATGAAGGTCCTGGTATTCAGATGAAGATGAGAGTCCTGGTCTTCAGATGAAGATAAGGATCCTGGTCTTCAGATGAAGATGAACAGGAAGACGAGAGTCCTGGTGTTCAGGTGAAGATGAAGACGAGAGTCCTGGTCTTCAGATGAAGATGAAGACAAGAGTCTTGGTGTTCAAGTGAAGATGAAGGTCCTGGTATTCAGATGAAGACGAGGGTCCTGGTGTTCAGATGAAGATGAAGACAAGAGTCTTGGTGTTCAAGTGAAGATGAAGGTCCTGGTATTAAGATGAAGATGACAGTCCTGGTCTTCAGATGAAGATCCTGGTCTTCAGATGAAGATGAACTTGAAGACAAGAGTCTTGGTGTTCAGGTGAAGATGAAGGTCCTGGCATTCAGATGAAGATGAAGATGAGAGTCCTGGTCTTCAGATGAAGATGAGAGTCCTGGTCATTGGATTAAGATGAAGATCCGGGTCTTCAGATGAAGATGAAGACGAGGGTCCTGGTGTTCAGATGAAGATGAAGACGAGAGTGCTGGTCTTCTGATGAAGACGAGGGTCCTGGTGTTCAGACAAAGATGAAGACAAGAGTCTTGGTGTTCAAGTGAAGATGAAGGTCCTGTTATTCAGATGAAGATGAGAGTCCTGGTCTTCAGATGAAGATAAGGATCCTGGTCTTCAGATGAAGATGAACAGGAAGACGAGAGTCCTGGTGTTCAGGTGAAGATGAAGACGACAGTGCTGGTCTTCAGATGAAGACGAGGGTCCTGGTGTTCAGATGAAGATGAAGACAAGAGTCTTGGTGTTCAAGTGAAGATGAAGGTCCTGTTATTCAGATGAAGATGAGAGTCCTGGTCTTCAGATGAAGATAAGGATCCTGGTCTTCAGATGAAGATGAACAGGAAGACGAGAGTCCTGGTGTTCAGGTGAAGATGAAGACGAGAGTCCTGGTCTTCAGATGAAGATGAAGACAAGAGTCTTGGTGTTCAAGTGAAGATGAAGGTCCTGGTATTCAGATGAAGATGAGGGTCCTGGTGTTCAGATGAAGATGAAGACGAGAGTCTTGGTCTTCAGATGAAGAGGAGAGTCCTGGTCTTCAGATGAAGATGAAGACAAAAGTCTTGGTGTTCAAGTGAAGATGAAGGTCCTGTTATTCAGATGTAGATGAGAGTCCTGGTCTTAAGATGAAGATAAGGATCCTGGTCTTCAAACGAAAAGGAAGACGAGGGTCCTGGTGTTCAGATGAAGATGAAGACGAGAGTCGTGGTCTTCAGATGAAGACGAGAGTCCTGGTCTTCAGATGAAGATGAGAGTCCTGGTCTTCAGATGAAGATGAAGATCCTGGTCTTCAGGTGAAGATGAACATGAAGACGAGAGTCTTGGTGTTCAGGTGAAGATGAAGGTCCTGGTATTCAGATGAAGATGAAGACGAGGGTCCTGGTGTTCAGCTGAAGATGAAGACAAGAGTGCTGGTCTTCTGATGAAGACGAGGGTCCTGGTGTTCAGATGAAGATGAAGACAAGAGTGTTGGTGTTCAAGTGAGGATGAAGGTCCTGGTATTCAGATGAAGACGAGGGTCCTGGTCTTCAGATGAAGATGAAGACAAGAGTCTTGGTGTTCAAGTGAAGATGAAGGTCCTGGTATTCAGATGAAGATGAGAGTCCTGGTCTTAAGATGAAGATAAGGATCCTGGTCTTCAGATGAAGATGAACAAGAAGACGAGAGTCCTGGTGTTCAGGTGAAGAATAAGACGACAGTGCTGGTCTTCAGATGAAGACGAGGGTCCTGGTGTTCAGATGAAGATGAAGATGAAGACAAGAGTCTTGGTGTTCAAGTGAAGATGAAGGTCCTGGTATTCAGATGAAGACGAGGGTCCTGGTCTTCAGATGAAGATGAAGACAAGAGTCTTGGTGTTCAAGTGAAGATGAAGGTCCTGGTATTCAGATGAAGATGAGGGTCCTGGTCTTCAGATGAAGATGAGAGTCCTGGTCTTCAGATGAAGATCCTGGTCTTCAGATGAAGATGAACATGAAGACGATAGTCCTGGTGTTCAGGTGAAGATGAAGACAAGAGTCTTGGTGTTCAAGTGAAGATGAAGGTCCTGGTATTCAGATGAAGACGAGGGTCCTGGTCTTCAGATGAAGAAAAGAGTCTTGGTGTTCAAGTGAAGATGAAGGTCCTGGTATTCAGATGAAGACGAGGGTCCTGGTGTTCAGATGAAGATGAAGACGAGAGTCTTGGTCTTCAGATGAAGACGAGAGTCCTGGTCTTCAGATGAAGATGAAGATGAAGACAAGAGTCTTGGTGTTGAAGTGAAGATGAAGACGAGGGTCCTGGTGTTCAGATGAAGACAAGAGTCTTGGTGTTCAAGTGAAGATGAAGGTCCTGGTATTCAGATGAAGACGAGAGTCCTTGTCTTCAGATGAAGATGAAGACAAGAGTCTTGGTGTTCAAGTGAAGATGAAGGTCCTGGTATTCAGATGAAGATGAGGGTCCTGGTCTTCAGATGAAGATGAAGATCCTGGTCTTCAGATGAAGATGAACATGAAGACGAGAGTCTTGGTGTTCAGGTGAAGATGAAGGTCCTGGTATTCAGATGAAGATGAAGACGAGGGTCGTGGCGTTCAGATGAAGATGAAGACGAGAGTCCTGGTCTTCTGATGAAGACGAGGGTCCTGGTCTTCAGATGAAGATGAAGACAAGAGTCCTGGTCTTCAGATGAAGATGAAGACAAGGGTCTTGGTGTTCAAGTGAAGATGAAGGTCCTGGTATTCAGATGAAGATGAAGACGAGGGTCCTGGTGTTCAGATGAAGATGAAGACGAGAGTACTGGTCTTCAGATGAAGATGAAGACAAGAGTCTTGGAGTTCAAGTGAAGATGAAGGTCCTGGTATTCAGATGAAGATGAGAGTCCTGGTCTTCAGATGAAGATGAGGGTCCTGGTCTTTGGATGAAGATGAACATCCTGGTCTTCAGGTGAAGATGAACATGAAGACGAGAGTCTTGGTGTTCAGGTGAAGATGAAGGTCCTGGTATTCAGATGAAGATGAAGACGAGGGTCCTGGTGTTCAGCTGAAGATGAAGATGAAGACAAGAGTCCTGGTCTTCTGATGAAGACGAGGGTCCTGGTGTTCAGATGAAGATGAAGACAAGAGTGTTGGTGTTCAAGTGAGGATGAAGGTCCTGGTATTCAGATGAAGACGAGGGTCCTGGTCTTCAGATGAAGATGAAGACAAGAGTCTTGGTGTTCAAATGAAGATGAAGGTCCTGGTATTCAGATGAAGATGAGAGTCCTGGTCTTAAGATGAAGATAAGGATCCTGGTCTTCAGATGAAGATGAACAGGAAGACGAGAGTCCTGGTGTTCAGGTGAAGAATAAGACGACAGTGCTGGTCTTCAGATGAAGACGAGGGTCCTGGTGTTCAGATGAAGATGAAGATGAAGACAAGAGTCTTGGTGTTCAAGTGAAGATGAAGGTCCTGGTATTCAGATGAAGATGAGGGTCCTGGTCTTCAGATGAAGATGAAGACAAGAGTCTTGGTGTTCAAGTGAAGATGAAGGTCCTGGTATTCAGATGAAGATGAGGGTCCTGGTCTTCAGATGAAGATGAGAGTCCTGGTCTTCAGATGAAGATCCTGGTCTTCAGATGAAGATGAACATGAAGACGATAGTCCTGGTGTTCAGGTGAAGATGAAGACAAGAGTCTTGGTGTTCAAGTGAAGATGAAGGTCCTGGTATTCAGATGAAGACGAGGGTCCTGGTCTTCAGATGAAGATAAGGATCCTGGTCTTCAGATGAAGATGAACAGGAAGACGAGAGTCCTGGTGTTCAGGTGAAGATGAAGACGACAGTGCTGGTCTTCAGATGAAGACGAGGGTCCTGGTGTTCAGATGAAGATGAAGACAAGAGTCTTGGTGTTCAAGTGAAGATGAAGGTCCTGTTATTCAGATGAAGATGAGAGTCCTGGTCTTCAGATGAAGATAAGGATCCTGGTCTTCAGATGAAGATGAACAGGAAGACGAGAGTCCTGGTGTTCAGGTGAAGATGAAGACGAGAGTCCTGGTCTTCAGATGAAGATGAAGACAAGAGTCTTGGTGTTCAAGTGAAGATGAAGGTCCTGGTATTCAGATGAAGATGAGGGTCCTGGTGTTCAGATGAAGATGAAGACGAGAGTCTTGGTCTTCAGATGAAGACGAGAGTCCTGGTCTTCAGATGAAGATGAAGACAAAAGTCTTGATGTTCAAGTGAAGATGAAGGTCCTGTTATTCAGATGTAGATGAGAGTCCTGGTCTTCAGATGAAGATAAGGATCCTGGTCTTCAGATGAAGATGAACAGGAAGACGAGAGTCCTGCTGTTCAGGTGAAGATGAAGACGAGAGTCCTGATCTTCAGAGAAAGATGAAGACGAGGGTCCTGGTGTTCAAGTGAAGACGAAGGTCCTGGTATTCAGATGAAGATGAC
This sequence comes from Amphiprion ocellaris, assembly GCF_022539595.1. Lineage (NCBI taxonomy): Eukaryota > Metazoa > Chordata > Actinopteri > Pomacentridae > Amphiprion > Amphiprion ocellaris. The sequence goes on from NC_072768.1 coordinate 22,771,362, forward strand.
AGTCCTGGTCTTCAGATGAAGATCCTGGTCTTCAGATGAAGATGAACTTGAAGACGAGAGTCTTGGTGTTCAGGTGAAGATGAAGGTCCTGGCATTCAGATGAAGATGAAGACGAGGGTCCTGGTGTTCAGATGAAGATGACGACAAGAGTCTTGGTGTTCAAGTGAAGATGAAGGTCCTGGTATTCAGATGAAGACGAGAGTCCTAGTCTTCAGAGGAAGATGAAGATGAGAGTCCTGGTCTTCAGATGAAGATGAGAGTCCTGGTCTTTGGATTAAGATGAAGATCCTGGTCTTCAGATGAAGATGAAGACGAGGGTCCTGGTGTTCAGATGAAGATGAAGACGAGAGTGCTGGTCTGCTGATGAAGACGAGGGTCCTGGTGTTCAGATGAAGATGAAGACAAGAGTGTTGGTGTTCAAGTGAAGATGAAGGTCCTGGTATTCAGATGAAGATGAGAGTCCTGGTCTCCAGATGAAGATAAGGATCCTGGTCTTCAGATGAAGATGAACAGGAAGACGAGAGTCCTGGTGTTCAGGTGAAGATGAAGACAAGAGTCTTGGTGTTCAAGTGAAGATGAAGGTCCTGTTATTCAGATGAAGATGAGAGTCCTGGTCTTCAGATGAAGATAAGGATCCTGGTCTTCAGATGAAGATGAACAGGAAGACGAGAGTCCTGGTGTTCAGGTGAAGATGAAGACGACAGTGCTGGTCTTCAGATGAAGACGAGGGTCCTGGTGTTCAGACGAAGAAGAAGACAAGAGTCTTGGTGTTCAAGTGAAGATGAAGGTCCTGTTATTCAGATGAAGATGAGAGTCCTGGTCTTCAGATGAAGATAAGGATCCTGGTCTTCAGATGAAGATGAACAGGAAGACGAGAGTCCTGGTGTTCAGGTGAAGATGAAGACGACAGTGCTGGTCTTCAGATGAAGACGAGGGTCCTGGTGTTCAGATGAAGATGAAGACAAGAGTCTTGGTGTTCAAATGAAGATGAAGGTCCTGTTATTCAGATGAAGATGAGAGTCCTGGTCTTCAGATGAAGATAAGGATCCTGGTCTTCAGATGAAGATGAACAGGAAGACGAGAGTCCTGGTGTCCAGGTGAAGATGAAGACGAGAGTCCTGGTCTTCAGATGAAGATGAAGACAAGAGTCTTGGTGTTCAAGTGAAGATGAAGGTCCTGGTATTCAGATGAAGATGAGGGTACCGGTGTTCAGATGAACATGAAGACGAGAGTCTTGGTCTTCAGATGAAGACGAGAGTCCTGGTCTTCAGATGAAGATGAAGACAAAAGTCTTGGTGTTCAAGTGAAGATGAAGGTCCTGTTATTCAGATGTAGATGAGAGTCCTGGTCTTCAGATGAAGATAAGGATCCTGGTCTTCAGATGAAGATGAACAGGAAGACGAGAGTCCTGCTGTTCAGGTGAAGATGAAGACAAGAGTCCTGATCTTCAGAGAAAGATGAAGACGAGGGTCCTGGTGTTCAAGTGAAGATGAAGGTCCTGGTCTTCAGATGAAGATGAAGACGAGGGTCCTGGTGTTCAGATGAAGATGAAGACGAGAGTCGTGGTCTTCAGATGAAGACGAGAGTCCTGGTCTTCAGATGAAGATAAGAGTCATGGTCTTCAGATGAAGATGAAGATCCTGGTCTTCAGGTGAAGATGAACATGAAGACGAGAGTCTTGGTGTTCAGGTGAAGATGAAGGTCCTGGTATTCAGATGAAGATGAAGACGAGGGTCCTGGTGTTCAGCTGAAGATGAAGACAAGAGTGCTGGTCTTCTGATGAAGACGAGGGTCCTGGTGTTCAGATGAAGATGAAGACAAGAGTGTTGGTGTTCAAGTGAGGATGAAGGTCCTGGTATTCAGATGAAGACGAGGGTCCTGGTCTTCAGATGAAGATGAAGACAAGAGTCTTGGTGTTCAAGTGAAGATCAAGGTCCTGGTATTCAGATGAAGATGAGAGTCCTGGTCTTAAGATGAAGATAAGGATCCTGGTCTTCAGACGAAGATGAACAAGAAGACGAGAGTCCTGGTGTTCAGGTGAAGAATAAGACGACAGTGCTGGTCTTCAGATGAAGACGAGGGTCCTGGTGTTCAGATGAAGATGAAGATGAGGGTCGTGGCGTTCAGATGAAGATGAAGACGAGAGTCCTGGTCTTCTGATGAAGACGAGGGTCCTGGTGTTCAGATGAAGATGAAGACAAGAGTCCTGGTCTTCAGATGAAGATGAAGACAAGGGTCTTGGTGTTCAAGTGAAGATGAAGGTCCTGGTATTCAGATGAAGATGAAGACGAGGGTCCTGGTGTTCAGATGAAGATGAAGACGAGAGTACTGGTCTTCAGATGAAGACAAGAGTCTTGGAGTTCAAGTGAAGATGAAGGTCCTGGTATTCAGATGAAGATGAGAGTCCTGGTCTTCAGATGAAGATGAGGGTCCTGGTCTTTGGATGAAGATGAAGATCCTGGTCTTCAGGTGAAGATGAACATGAAGACGAGAGTCTTGGTGTTCAGGTGAAGATGAAGGTCCTGGTATTCAGATGAAGATGAAGACGAGGGTCCTGGTGTTCAGCTGAAGATGAAGACAAGAGTCCTGGTCTTCTGATGAAGACGAGGGTCCTGGTGTTCAGATGAAGATGAAGACAAGAGCGTTGGTGTTCAAGTGAGGATGAAGGTCCTGGTATTCAGATGAAGACGAGGGTCCTGGTCTTCAGATGAAGATGAAGACAAGAGTCTTGGTGTTCAAGTGAAGATGAAGGTCCTGGTATTCAGATGAAGATGAGAGTCCTGGTCTTAAGATGAAGATAAGGATCCTGGTCTTCAGATGAAGATGAACAGGAAGACGAGAGTCCTGGTGTTCAGGTGAAGAATAAGACGACAGTGCTGGTCTTCAGATGAAGACGATGGTCCTGGTGTTCAGATGAAGATGAAGACAAGAGTCTTGGTGTTCAAGTGAAGATGAAGGTCCTGGTATTCAGATCAAGATGAGGGTCCTGGTCTTCAGATGAAGATGAAGATGAAGACAAGAGTCTTGGTGTTCAAGTGAAGATGAAGGTCCTGGTATTCAGATGAAGATGAGGGTCCTGGTCTTCAGATGAAGATGAGAGTCCTGGTCTTCAGATGAAGATCCTGGTCTTCAGATGAAGTTGAACATGAAGACGATAGTCCTGGTGTTCAGGTGAAGATGAAGACAAGAGTCTTGGTGTTCAAGTGAAGATGAAGCTCCTGGTATTCAGATGAAGACGAGGGTCCTGGTCTTCAGATGAAGATGAAGACAAGAGTCTTTGTGTTCAAGTGAAGATAAAGGTCCTGGTGTTCAGATGAAGACGAGAGTCCTGGTCTTCAGATGAAGATAAGGATCCTGGTCTTCAGATGAAGATGAACAGGAAGACGAGAGTCCTGGGGTTCAGGTGAAGATGAAGACGAGAGTCCTGGTCTTCAGATGAAGATGAAGAAAAGAGTCTTGGTGTTCAAGTGAAGATGAAGGTCCTGGTATTCAGATGAAGACGAGGGTCCTGGTCTTCAGATGAAGATGAAGACGAGAGTCTTGGTCTTCAGATGAAGACGAGAGTCCTGGTCTTCAGATGAAGATGAAGACAAGAGTCTTGGTGTTGAAGTGAAGATGAAGACGAGGGTCCTGGTGCTCAGATGAAGACAAGAGTCTTGGTGTACAAGTGAAGATGAAGGTCCTGGTATTCAGATGAAGACGAGGGTCCTGGTCTTCAGATGAAGATGAAGACAAGAGTCCTGGTGTTCAAGTGAAGATGAAGGTCCCGGTGTTCAGATGAAGATGAGAGTCCTGGTATTCAGATGAAGATAAGGATCCTGGTCTTCAGATGAAGATGAACAGGACCACAAGAGTCCTGGTGTTCAGATGAAGATGAAGACGAGAGTCTTGGTCTTCAGATGAAGACGAGAGTCCTGGTCTTCAGATGAAGATGACGACAAGAGTCTTGGTGTTCAAGTGAAGATGAAGGTCCTGGTATTCAGATGAAGATGAGGGTACCGGTGTTCAGATGAACATGAAGACGAGAGTCTTGGTCTTCAGATGAAGACGAGAGTCCTGGTCTTCAGATGAAGATGAAGACAAAAGTCTTGGTGTTCAAGTGAAGATGAAGGTCCTGTTATTCAGATGTAGATGAGAGTCCTGGTCTTCAGATGAAGATAAGGATCCTGGTCTTCAGATGAAGATGAACAGGAAGACGAGAGTCCTGCTGTTCAGGTGAAGATGAAGACAAGAGTCCTGATCTTCAGAGAAAGATGAAGACGAGGGTCCTGGTGTTCAAGTGAAGATGAAGGTCCTGGTCTTCAGATGAAGATGAAGACGAGGGTCCTGGTGTTCAGATGAAGATGAAGACGAGAGTCGTGGTCTTCAGATGAAGACGAGAGTCCTGGTCTTCAGATGAAGATAAGAGTCATGGTCTTCAGATGAAGATGAAGATCCTGGTCTTCAGGTGAAGATGAACATGAAGACGAGAGTCTTGGTGTTCAGGTGAAGATGAAGGTCCTGGTATTCAGATGAAGATGAAGACGAGGGTCCTGGTGTTCAGCTGAAGATGAAGACAAGAGTGCTGGTCTTCTGATGAAGACGAGGGTCCTGGTGTTCAGATGAAGATGAAGACAAGAGTGTTGGTGTTCAAGTGAGGATGAAGGTCCTGGTATTCAGATGAAGACGAGGGTCCTGGTCTTCAGATGAAGATGAAGATGAAGACAAGAGTCTTGGTGTTCAAGTGAAGATCAAGGTCCTGGTATTCAGATGAAGATGAGAGTCCTGGTCTTAAGATGAAGATAAGGATCCTGGTCTTCAGACGAAGATGAACAAGAAGACGAGAGTCCTGGTGTTCAGGTGAAGAATAAGACGACAGTGCTGGTCTTCAGATGAAGACGAGGGTCCTGGTGTTCAGATGAAGATGAAGATGAGGGTCGTGGCGTTCAGATGAAGATGAAGACGAGAGTCCTGGTCTTCTGATGAAGACGAGGGTCCTGGTGTTCAGATGAAGATGAAGACAAGGGTCTTGGTGTTCAAGTGAAGATGAAGGTCCTGGTATTCAGATGAAGATGAAGACGAGGGTCCTGGTGTTCAGATGAAGATGAAGACGAGAGTACTGGTCTTCAGATGAAGACAAGAGTCTTGGAGTTCAAGTGAAGATGAAGGTCCTGGTATTCAGATGAAGATGAGAGTCCTGGTCTTCAGATGAAGATGAGGGTCCTGGTCTTTGGATGAAGATGAAGATCCTGGTCTTCAGGTGAAGATGAACATGAAGACGAGAGTCTTGGTGTTCAGGTGAAGATGAAGGTCCTGGTATTCAGATGAAGATGAAGACGAGGGTCCTGGTGTTCAGCTGAAGATGAAGACAAGAGTCCTGGTCTTCTGATGAAGACGAGGGTCCTGGTGTTCAGATGAAGATGAAGACAAGAGCGTTGGTGTTCAAGTGAGGATGAAGGTCCTGGTATTCAGATGAAGACGAGGGTCCTGGTCTTCAGATGAAGATGAAGACAAGAGTCTTGGTGTTCAAGTGAAGATGAAGGTCCTGGTATTCAGATGAAGATGAGAGTCCTGGTCTTAAGATGAAGATAAGGATCCTGGTCTTCAGATGAAGATGAACAGGAAGACGAGAGTCCTGGTGTTCAGGTGAAGAATAAGACGACAGTGCTGGTCTTCAGATGAAGACGATGGTCCTGGTGTTCAGATGAAGATGAAGACAAGAGTCTTGGTGTTCAAGTGAAGATGAAGGTCCTGGTATTCAGATCAAGATGAGGGTCCTGGTCTTCAGATGAAGATGAAGATGAAGACAAGAGTCTTGGTGTTCAAGTGAAGATGAAGGTCCTGGTATTCAGATGAAGATGAGGGTCCTGGTCTTCAGATGAAGATGAGAGTCCTGGTCTTCAGATGAAGATCCTGGTCTTCAGATGAAGTTGAACATGAAGACGATAGTCCTGGTGTTCAGGTGAAGATGAAGACAAGAGTCTTGGTGTTCAAGTGAAGATGAAGCTCCTGGTATTCAGATGAAGACGAGGGTCCTGGTCTTCAGATGAAGATGAAGACAAGAGTCTTTGTGTTCAAGTGAAGATAAAGGTCCTGGTGTTCAGATGAAGACGAGAGTCCTGGTCTTCAGATGAAGATAAGGATCCTGGTCTTCAGATGAAGATGAACAGGAAGACGAGAGTCCTGGGGTTCAGGTGAAGATGAAGACGAGAGTCCTGGTCTTCAGATGAAGATGAAGAAAAGAGTCTTGGTGTTCAAGTGAAGATGAAGGTCCTGGTATTCAGATGAAGACGAGGGTCCTGGTCTTCAGATGAAGATGAAGACGAGAGTCTTGGTCTTCAGATGAAGACGAGAGTCCTGGTCTTCAGATGAAGATGAAGACAAGAGTCTTGGTGTTGAAGTGAAGATGAAGACGAGGGTCCTGGTGCTCAGATGAAGACAAGAGTCTTGGTGTACAAGTGAAGATGAAGGTCCTGGTATTCAGATGAAGACGAGGGTCCTGGTCTTCAGATGAAGATGAAGACAAGAGTCCTGGTGTTCAAGTGAAGATGAAGGTCCCGGTGTTCAGATGAAGATGAGAGTCCTGGTATTCAGATGAAGATAAGGATCCTGGTCTTCAGATGAAGATGAACAGGACCACAAGAGTCCTGGTGTTCAGATGAAGATGAAGACGAGAGTCTTGGTCTTCAGATGAAGACGAGAGTCCTGGTCTTCAGATGAAGATGACGACAAGAGTCTTGGTGTTCAAGTGAAGATGAAGGTCCTGGTATTCAGATGAAGACGAGAGTCCTAGTCTTCAGAGGAAGATGAAGATGAGAGTCCTGGTCTTCAGATGAAGATGAGAGTCCTGGTCTTTGGATTAAGATGAAGATCCTGGTCTTCAGATGAAGATGAAGACGAGGGTCCTGGTGTTCAGATGAAGATGAAGACGAGAGTGCTGGTCTGCTGATGAAGACGAGGGTCCTGGTGTTCAGATGAAGATGAAGACAAGAGTGTTGGTGTTCAAGTGAAGATGAAGGTCCTGGTATTCAGATGAAGATGAGAGTCCTGGTCTCCAGATGAAGATAAGGATCCTGGTCTTCAGATGAAGATGAACAGGAAGACGAGAGTCCTGGTGTTCAGGTGAAGATGAAGACAAGAGTCTTGGTGTTCAAGTGAAGATGAAGGTCCTGTTATTCAGATGAAGATGAGAGTCCTGGTCTTCAGATGAAGATAAGGATCCTGGTCTTCAGATGAAGATGAACAGGAAGACGAGAGTCCTGGTGTTCAGGTGAAGATGAAGACGACAGTGCTGGTCTTGAGATGAAGACGAGGGTCCTGGTGTTCAGATGAAGATGAAGACAAGAGTCTTGGTGTTCAAGTGAAGATGAAGGTCCTGTTATTCAGATGAAGATGAGAGTCCTGGTCTTCAGATGAAGATAAGGATCCTGGTCTTCAGATGAAGATGAACAGGAAGACGAGAGTCCTGGTGTTCAGGTGAAGATGAAGACGACAGTGCTGGTCTTCAGATGAAGACGAGGGTCCTGGTGTTCAGATGAAGATGAAGACGAGAGTCTTGGTGTTCAAATGAAGATGAAGGTCCTGTTATTCAGATGAAGATGAGAGTCCTGGTCTTCAGATGAAGATAAGGATCCTGGTCTTCAGATGAAGATGAACAGGAAGACGAGAGTCCTGGTGTTCAGGTGAAGATGAAGACAAGAGTCTTGGTGTTCAAGTGAAGATGAAGGTCCTGTTATTCAGATGAAGATGAGAGTCCTGGTCTTCAGATGAAGATAAGGATCCTGGTCTTCAGATGAAGATGAACAGGAAGACGAGAGTCCTGGTGTTCAGGTGAAGATGAAGACGACAGTGCTGGTCTTGAGATGAAGACGAGGGTCCTGGTGTTCAGATGAAGATGAAGACAAGAGTCTTGGTGTTCAAGTGAAGATGAAGGTCCTGTTATTCAGATGAAGATGAGAGTCCTGGTCTTCAGATGAAGATAAGGATCCTGGTCTTCAGATGAAGATGAACAGGAAGACGAGAGTCCTGGTGTTCAGGTGAAGATGAAGACGACAGTGCTGGTCTTGAGATGAAGACGAGGGTCCTGGTGTTCAGATGAAGATGAAGACAAGAGTCTTGGTGTTCAAGTGAAGATGAAGGTCCTGTTATTCAGATGAAGATGAGAGTCCTGGTCTTCAGATGAAGATAAGGATCCTGGTCTTCAGATGAAGATGAACAGGAAGACGAGAGTCCTGGTGTTCAGGTGAAGATGAAGACGACAGTGCTGGTCTTCAGATGAAGACGAGGGTCCTGGTGTTCAGATGAAGATGAAGACGAGAGTCTTGGTGTTCAAATGAAGATGAAGGTCCTGTTATTCAGATGAAGATGAGAGTCCTGGTCTTCAGATGAAGATAAGGATCCTGGTCTTCAGATGAAGATGAACAGGAAGACGAGAGTCCTGGTGTTCAGGTGAAGATGAAGACAAGAGTCTTGGTGTTCAAGTGAAGATGAAGGTCCTGTTATTCAGATGAAGATGAGAGTCCTGGTCTTCAGATGAAGATAAGGATCCTGGTCTTCAGATGAAGATGAACAGGAAGACGAGAGTCCTGGTGTTCAGGTGAAGATGAAGACGACAGTGCTGGTCTTGAGATGAAGACGAGGGTCCTGGTGTTCAGATGAAGATGAAGACAAGAGTCTTGGTGTTCAAGTGAAGATGAAGGTCCTGTTATTCAGATGAAGATGAGAGTCCTGGTCTTCAGATGAAGATAAGGATCCTGGTCTTCAGATGAAGATGAACAGGAAGACGAGAGTCCTGGTGTTCAGGTGAAGATGAAGACGACAGTGCTGGTCTTCAGATGAAGACGAGGGTCCTGGTGTTCAGATGAAGATGAAGACGAGAGTCTTGGTGTTCAAATGAAGATGAAGGTCCTGTTATTCAGATGAAGATGAGAGTCCTGGTCTTCAGATGAAGATAAGGATCCTGGTCTTCAGATGAAGATGAACAGGAAGACGAGAGTCCTGGTGTTCAGGTGAAGATGAAGACGAGGGTCCTGGTCTTCAGATGAAGACGAGGGTCCTGGTCTTCAGATGAAGATGAAGACAAGAGTCTTGGTGTTCAAGTGAAGATGAAGGTCCTGGTCTTCAGATGAAGATGAGGGTCCTGGTGTTCAGATGAAGACAAGAGTCTTGGTGTACAAGTTAAGATGAAGGTCCTGGTATTCAGATGAAGACGACAGTCCTGGTCTTCACATGAACATGAAGACAAGAGTCTTGGTGTTCAAGTGAAGATGAAGGTCCTGGTATTCAGATGAAGATGAGAGTCCTGGTCTTCAGATTAAGATGAGGATCCTGGTCTTCAGATGAAGATGAACAGGAAGACGAGAGTCCTGGTGTTCAGGTGAAGATGAAGACAAGAGTCCTGGTCGTCAGATGAAGACGAGGGTCCTGGTGTTCAGATGAAGATGAAGACAAGAGTCTTAGTGTTCAAGTGAAGATGAAGGTCCTGGTATTCAGATGAAGATGAGGATCCTGGTCTTCAGATGAAGATGAGAGTCCTGGTCTTCAGATGAAGATGAAGACAAGAGTCTTGGTGTTCAAGTGAAGATGAGAGTCCTGGTCTTCAGATGAAGATAAGGATCCTGGTCTTCAGATGAAGATGAACAGGAAGACGAGAGTCCTGGTGTTCAGGTGAAGATGAAGAGGAGAGGCCTGGTCCTCAGATGAAGACGAGGGTCCTGGTGTTCAGGCGAAGATGAAGACAAGAGTCTTGGTGTTCAAGTGAAGATGAAGGTCCTGGTATTCAGATGAAGATGAGGGTCCTGGTTTTCAGATGAAGATGAAGACGAGAGTACTGGTCTTCAGATGAAGATGAAGACAAGAGTCTTGGTGTTCAAGTGAAGAAGAAGGTCCTGGTATTCAGATGAAGATGAGAGTCCTGGTCTTCAGATGAAGATGAGAGTCCTGTTCTTCAGATGAAGATGAGGGTCCTGGTCTTTGGATGAAGATGAAGATCCTGGTCTTCAGATGAAGATGAACATGAAGACGACAGTCCTGGTGTTCAGGTGAAGATGAAGACGAGAGTCCTGGTCTTCAGATGAAGACGAGGGTCCTGGTGTTCAGACGAAGATGAAGACAAGAGTCTTGGTGTTCAAGTGAAGATGAAGGTCCTGGTATTCAGATGAAGATGAGAGTCCTGGTCTTCAGATGAAGATGAGGATCCTGGTCTTCACATGAAGTTGAACAGGAAGACGAGAGTCCTGGTGTTCAGATGAAGATGAAGACGAGGGTCCTGGTGTTCAGATGAAGACAAGAGTCTGGGTGTTCAAGTGAAGATGAAGGTCCTGGTATTCAGATGAAGACGAGGGTCCTGGTCTTCAGATGAAGATGAAGAAAAGAGTCTTGGTGTTCAAGTGAAGATGAAGGTCCTGGTATTCAGATGAAGATGAGAGTCCTGGTCTTCAGATGAAGATGAGAGTCCTGTTCTTCAGATGAAGATGAGGGTCCTGGTCTTTGGATGAAGATGAAGATCCTGGTCTTCAGATGAAGATGAACATGAAGACGACAGTCCTGGTGTTCAGGTGAAGATGAAGACGAGAGTCCTGGTCTTCAGATGAAGACGAGGGTCCTGGTGTTCAGACGAAGATGAAGACAAGAGTCTTGGTGTTCAAGTGAAGATGAAGGTCCTGGTATTCAGATGAAGATGAGAGTCCTGGTCTTCAGATGAAGATGAGGATCCTGGTCTTCACATGAAGTTGAACAGGAAGACGAGAGTCCTGGTGTTCAGATGAAGATGAAGACGAGGGTCCTGGTGTTCAGATGAAGACAAGAGTCTGGGTGTTCAAGTGAAGATGAAGGTCCTGGTATTCAGATGAAGACGAGGGTCCTGGTCTTATGATGAAGATGAAGACAAGAGTCTTGGTGTTCAAGTGAAGATGAAGGTCCTGGTGTTCAGATGAAGACGAGAGTCCTGGTCTTCAGATGAAGATAAGGATCCTGGTCTTCAGATGAAGATGAACAGGAAGACGAGAGTCCTGGTGTTCAGATGAAGACGAGCGTCTTGGTCTTCAGATGTAGACGAGAGTCCTGGTCTTCAGATGAAGACAAGGGTCTTGGTGTTCAAGTGAAGACGAAGGTCCTGGTATTCAGATGAAGATGAGGGTCCTGGTCTTCAGATGAAGATGAGAGTCCTTGTCTTCAGATGAAGATGAAGATCCTGGTCTTCAGATGAAGATGAACACGAAGACGAGAGTCTTGGTGTTCAGGTGAAGATGAAGGTCCTGGTATTCAGATGAAGATGAAGACGAGAGTCCTGGTGTTCAGCTGAAGATGAAGACGAGAGTCCTGGTCTTCAGATGAAGACGAGAGTCCTGGTCTTCAGATGAAGATGAAGATGAAGACAAGAGTCTTGGTGTTCAAGTGAAGATGAAGGTCCTGGTATTCAGATGAAGATGAGAGTCCTGGTCTTCAGATGAAGATGAGGATCCTGGTCTTCAGATGAAGATGAACAGAAAGACGAGAGTCCTGGTGTTCAGGTGAAGATGAAGACGAGAGTCCTGGTCTTCAGATGAAGACGAGGGTCCTGGTGTTCAGATGAAGATGAAGAAAGGAGTCTTGGTGTTCAAGTGAAGATGAAGGTTCTGGTATTCAGATGAAGACGAGGGTCCTGGTCTTCAGATGAAGATGAAGACAAGAGTCTTGGTGTTCAAGTGAAGATCAAGGTCCTGGTGTTCAGATGAAGATGAGAGTCCTGGTCTTCAGATGAAGATAAGGATCCTGGTCTTCAGATGAAGATGAACAGGAAGACGAGAGTCCTGGTGTTCAGGTGAAGATGAACACAAGAGTCCTGGTCTTCAGATGAAGATGAAGACAAGAGTCTTGGTGTTCAAGTGAAGATGAAGGTCCTGGTATTCAGATGAAGATGAGGGTCCTGGTCTTCAGATGAAGATGAGAGTCCTGGTCTTCAGATGAAGATGAAGATCCTGGTCTTCAGATGAAGATGAACATGAAGACGAGAGTCTTGGTGTTCAGGTGAAGATGAAGGTCCTGGTATTCAGATGAAGATGAAGACGAGGGTCCTGGCGTTCAGATGAAGATGAAGACGAGAGTCCTGGTCTTCTGATGAAGACGAGGGTCCTCGTGTTCAGATGAAAATGAAGACAAGAGTCCTGGTCTTCAGATGAAGATGAAGACAAGAGTCTTGGTGTTCAAGTGAAGATGAAGGTCCTGGTATTCAGATGAAGATGAAGACGAAGGTCCTGGTGTTCAGATGAAGACGAGAGTACTGGTCTTCAGATGAAGATGAAGATGAAGACAAGAGTCTTGGTGTTCAAGTGAAGATGAAGGTCCTGGTATTCAGATGAAGATGAGAGTCCTGGTCTTCAGATGAAGATGAGGGTCCTGGTCTTTGGATGAAGATGAAGACAAGAGTGTTGGTGTTCAAGTGAGGATGAAGGTCCTGGTATTCAGATGAAGACGAGGGTCCTGGTCTTCAGATGAAGATGAAGACAAGAGTCTTGGTGTTCAAGTGAAGATGAAGGTCCTGGTCTTCAGATGAAGACGAGAGTCCCGGTCTTCAGATGAAGATGAAGACAAGAGTCTTGGTGTTCAAGTGAAGATGAGAGTCCTGGTCTTCAGATGAAGATAAGGATCCTGGTCTTCAGATGAAGACGAGAGTCCTGGTGTTCAGATGAAGACAAGGGTCCTGGTGTTCAGATGAAGACAAGAGTCTGGGTGTTCAAGTGAAGATGAAGATCCTGGTCTTCAGATGAAGATGAAGACGAGCGTCTTGGTCTTCAGATGTAGACGAGAGTCCTGGTCTTCAGATGAAGACAAGGGTCTTGGTGTTGAAGTGAAGATGAAGGTCCTGGTATTCAGATGAAGATGAGGGTCCTGGTCTTCAGATGAAGATGAGAGTCCTTGTCTTCAGATGAAGATGAAGATCCTGGTCTTCAGATGAAGATGAACATGAAGACGAGAGTCTTGGTGTTCAGGTGAAGATGAAGGTCCTGGTATTCAGATGAAGATGAAGACGAGGGTAATGGTGTTCAGCTGAAGATGAAGACGAGAGTCCTGGTCTTCAGATGAAGACGAGAGTCCTGGTCTTCAGATGAAGATGAAGACAAGAGTCTTGGTGTTCAAGTGAAGATGAAGGTCCTGGTATTCAGATGAAGATGAGAGTCCTGGTCTTCAGATGAAGATGAGGATCCTGGTCTTCAGATGAAGATGAACAGAAAGACGAGAGTCCTGGTGTTCAGGTGAAGATGAAGACGAGAGTCCTGGTCTTCAGATGAAGACGAGGGTCCTGGTGTTCAGATGAAGATGAAGACAAGAGTCTTGGTGTTCAAGTGAAGATGAAGGTTCTGGTATTCAGATGAAGACGAGGGTCCTGGTCTTCAGATGAAGATGAAGACAAGAGTCTTGGTGTTCAAGTGAAGATCAAGGTCCTGGTGTTCAGATGAAGATGAGAGTCCTGGTCTTCAGATGAAGATAAGGATCCTGGTCTTCAGATGAAGATGAACAGGAAGACGAGAGTCCTGGTCTTCAGATGAAGACAAGAGTCTTGGTGTTCAAGTGAAGATGAAGGTCCTGGTATTCAGATGAAGATGAAGACGAGGGTCCTGGTGTTCAGATGAAGATGAAGACGAGAGTCTTGGTCTTCACATGAAGACGAGAGTCCTGGTCTTCAGATGAAGATGAAGACGAAGACAAGAGTCTTGATGTTGAATGTGAAGATGAAGACGAGGGTCCTGGTGTTCAGATGAAGACAAGAGTGTTGGTGTTCAAGTGAAGATGAAGGTCCTGGTATTCAGATGAAGACGAGGGTCCTGGTCTTCAGATGAAGATGAAGACAAGAGTCTTGGTGTTCAAGTGAAGATGAAGGTCCTGGTGTTCAGATGAAGATGAGAGTTCTGGTCTTCAGATGAAGATAAGGATCCTGGTCTTCAGATGAAGATGAACAGGAAGACGAGAATCCTGGTGTTCAGGTGAAGATGAAGATAAGAGTCTTGGTGTTCAAGTGAAGATGAAGGTCCTGTTATTCAGATGAAGATGAGAGTCCTGGTCTTCAGATGAAGATGAACAGGAAGACGAGAATCCTGGTGTTCAGGTGAAGATGAAGACGACAGTGCTGGTCTTCAGATGAAGACGAGGGTCCTGGTGTTCAGATGAAGATGAAGACAAGAGTCTTGGTGTTCAAGTAAAGATAAAGGTCCTGGTGTTCAGATGAAGATGAGAGTTCTGGTCTTCAGATGAAGATAAGGATCCTGGTCTTCAGATGAAGATGAACAGGAAGACGAGAGTCCTGGTCTTCAGATGAAGATGAAGACAAGAGTCTTGGTGTTCAAGTGAAGATGAAGGTCCTGGTATTCAGATGAAGATGAAGACGAGGGTCCTGGTGTTCAGATGAAGATGAAGACAAGAGTCCTGGTCTTCAGATGAAGATGAAGACAAGAGTCTTGGTGTTCAAGTGAAGATGAAGGTCCTGGTATTCAGATGAAGATGAGAGTCCTGGTCTTAAGATGAAGATAAGGATCCTGGTCTTCAGATGAAGATTAACAGGAAGACGAGAGTCCTGGTGTTCAGGTGAAGAATAAGACGACAGTGCTGTTCTTCAGATGAAGACGAGGGTCCTGGTGTTCAGATGAAGATGAAGACAAGAGTCTTGGTGTTCAAGTGAAGATGAAGGTCCTGGTATTCAGATGAAGACGAGGGTCCTGGTCTTCAGATGAAGACAAGAGTCTTGGTGTTCAAGTGAAGATGAAGGTCCTGGTATTCAGATGAAGATGAGGGTCCTGGTCTTCAGATGAAGATGAGAGTCCCTGTCTTCAGATGAAGATCCTGGTCTTCAGATGAAGATGAACATGAAGACGATAGTCCTGGTGTTCAGGTGAAGATGAAGACAAGAGTCTTGGTGTTCAAGTGAAGATGAAGGTCCTGGTATTCAGATGAAGACGAGGGTCCTGGTCTTCAGATGAAGATGAAGACAAGAGTCTTGGTGTTCAAGTGAAGATGAAGGTCCTGGTATTCAGATGAAGATGAAGACGAGGGTCCTGGTGTTCAGATGAAGATGAAGACGAGAGTCTTGGTCTTCAGATGAAGACGAGAGTCCTGGTCTTCAGATGAAGATGAAGATGAAGACAAGAGTCTTGGTGTTGAAGTGAAGATGAAGACAAGAGTCTTGGTGTTCAAGTGAAGATGAAGGTCCTGGTATTCAGATGAAGACGAGGGTCCTGGTCTTCAGATGAAGATGAAGACAAGAGTCCTGGTGTTCAAGTGAAGATGAAGGTCCCGGTGTTCAGATGAAGATGAGAGTCCTGGTCTTCAGATGAAGATAAGGATCCTGGTCTTCAGATGAAGATGAACAGGAGGACGAGAGTCCTGGTGTTCAGATGAAGATGAAGACGAGAGTCTTGGTCTTCAGATGAAGACGAGAGTCCTGGTCTTCAGATGAAGATGAAGACAAGAGTCTCGGTGTTCAAGTGAAGATGAAGGTACTGGTATTCAGATGAAGATGAGGGTTCTGGTCGTCAGATGAAGATGAGAGTCCTGGTCTTCAGATGAAGATCCTAGTCTTCAGATGAAGATGAACATGAAGACGAGAGTCTTGGTGCTCAGGTGAAGATGAAGGTCCTGGTATTCAGATGAAGATGAAGACGAGAGTCCTGGTGTTCAGCTGAAGATGAAGACGAGAGTCCTGGTGTTCAGATGAAGACAAGAGTCTTGGTGTTCAAGTGAAGATGAAGGTCCTGGTATTCAGATGAAGACGAGAGTCCTGGTCTTCAGATGAAGATGAGAGTCCTGGTCTTCAGATGAAGATGAGAGTCCTGGTCTTTGGATGAAGATGAAGATCCTGGTCTTCAGATGAAGATGAACATGGAGACGAGAGTCTTGGTGCTCAGGTGAAGACGAAGGTCCTGGTATTCAGATGAAGATGAAGACGAGGGTCCTGGTGTTCAGATGAAGATGAAGTCAAGAGTCTTGGTGTTCAAGTGAAGATGAAGGTCCTGGTATTCAGATGAAGACGAGGGTCCTGGTCTTCAGATGAAGATGAAGATGAAGACAAGAGTCTTGGTGTTCAAGTGAAGATCAAGGTCCTGGTATTCAGATGAAGATGAGAGTCCTGGTCTTAAGATGAAGATAAGGATCCTGGTCTTCAGACGAAGATGAACAAGAAGACGAGAGTCCTGGTGTTCAGGTGAAGAATAAGACGACAGTGCTGGTCTTCAGATGAAGACGAGGGTCCTGGTGTTCAGATGAAGATGAAGATGAGGGTCGTGGCGTTCAGATGAAGATGAAGACGAGAGTCCTGGTCTTCTGATGAAGACGAGGGTCCTGGTGTTCAGATGAAGATGAAGACAAGGGTCTTGGTGTTCAAGTGAAGATGAAGGTCCTGGTATTCAGATGAAGATGAAGACGAGGGTCCTGGTGTTCAGATGAAGATGAAGACGAGAGTACTGGTCTTCAGATGAAGACAAGAGTCTTGGAGTTCAAGTGAAGATGAAGGTCCTGGTATTCAGATGAAGATGAGAGTCCTGGTCTTCAGATGAAGATGAGGGTCCTGGTCTTTGGATGAAGATGAAGATCCTGGTCTTCAGGTGAAGATGAACATGAAGACGAGAGTCTTGGTGTTCAGGTGAAGATGAAGGTCCTGGTATTCAGATGAAGATGAAGACGAGGGTCCTGGTGTTCAGCTGAAGATGAAGACAAGAGTCCTGGTCTTCTGATGAAGACGACGGTCCTGGTGTTCAGATGAAGATGAAGACAAGAGCGTTGGTGTTCAAGTGAGGATGAAGGTCCTGGTATTCAGATGAAGACGAGGGTCCTGGTCTTCAGATGAAGATGAAGACAAGAGTCTTGGTGTTCAAGTGAAGATGAAGGTCCTGGTATTCAGATGAAGATGAGAGTCCTGGTCTTAAGATGAAGATAAGGATCCTGGTCTTCAGATGAAGATGAACAGGAAGACGAGAGTCCTGGTGTTCAGGTGAAGAATAAGACGACAGTGCTGGTCTTCAGATGAAGACGATGGTCCTGGTGTTCAGATGAAGATGAAGACAAGAGTCTTGGTGTTCAAGTGAAGATGAAGGTCCTGGTATTCAGATCAAGATGAGGGTCCTGGTCTTCAGATGAAGATGAAGATGAAGACAAGAGTCTTGGTGTTCAAGTGAAGATGAAGGTCCTGGTATTCAGATGAAGATGAGGGTCCTGGTCTTCAGATGAAGATGAGAGTCCTGGTCTTCAGATGAAGATCCTGGTCTTCAGATGAAGTTGAACATGAAGACGATAGTCCTGGTGTTCAGGTGAAGATGAAGACAAGAGTCTTGGTGTTCAAGTGAAGATGAAGCTCCTGGTATTCAGATGAAGACGAGGGTCCTGGTCTTCAGATGAAGATGAAGACAAGAGTCTTTGTGTTCAAGTGAAGATAAAGGTCCTGGTGTTCAGATGAAGACGAGAGTCCTGGTCTTCAGATGAAGATAAGGATCCTGGTCTTCAGATGAAGATGAACAGGAAGACGAGAGTCCTGGGGTTCAGGTGAAGATGAAGACGAGAGTCCTGGTCTTCAGATGAAGATGAAGAAAAGAGTCTTGGTGTTCAAGTGAAGATGAAGGTCCTGGTATTCAGATGAAGACGAGGGTCCTGGTCTTCAGATGAAGATGAAGACGAGAGTCTTGGTCTTCAGATGAAGACGAGAGTCCTGGTCTTCAGATGAAGATGAAGACAAGAGTCTTGGTGTTGAAGTGAAGATGAAGACGAGGGTCCTGGTGCTCAGATGAAGACAAGAGTCTTGGTGTACAAGTGAAGATGAAGGTCCTGGTATTCAGATGAAGACGAGGGTCCTGGTCTTCAGATGAAGATGAAGACAAGAGTCCTGGTGTTCAAGTGAAGATGAAGGTCCCGGTGTTCAGATGAAGATGAGAGTCCTGGTATTCAGATGAAGATAAGGATCCTGGTCTTCAGATGAAGATGAACAGGACCACAAGAGTCCTGGTGTTCAGATGAAGATGAAGACGAGAGTCTTGGTCTTCAGATGAAGACGAGAGTCCTGGTCTTCAGATGAAGATGACGACAAGAGTCTTGGTGTTCAAGTGAAGATGAAGGTCCTGGTATTCAGATGAAGACGAGAGTCCTAGTCTTCAGAGGAAGATGAAGATGAGAGTCCTGGTCTTCAGATGAAGATGAGAGTCCTGGTCTTTGGATTAAGATGAAGATCCTGGTCTTCAGATGAAGATGAAGACGAGGGTCCTGGTGTTCAGATGAAGATGAAGACGAGAGTGCTGGTCTGCTGATGAAGACGAGGGTCCTGGTGTTCAGATGAAGATGAAGACAAGAGTGTTGGTGTTCAAGTGAAGATGAAGGTCCTGGTATTCAGATGAAGATGAGAGTCCTGGTCTCCAGATGAAGATAAGGATCCTGGTCTTCAGATGAAGATGAACAGGAAGACGAGAGTCCTGGTGTTCAGGTGAAGATGAAGACAAGAGTCTTGGTGTTCAAGTGAAGATGAAGGTCCTGTTATTCAGATGAAGATGAGAGTCCTGGTCTTCAGATGAAGATAAGGATCCTGGTCTTCAGATGAAGATGAACAGGAAGACGAGAGTCCTGGTGTTCAGGTGAAGATGAAGACGACAGTGCTGGTCTTGAGATGAAGACGAGGGTCCTGGTGTTCAGATGAAGATGAAGACAAGAGTCTTGGTGTTCAAGTGAAGATGAAGGTCCTGTTATTCAGATGAAGATGAGAGTCCTGGTCTTCAGATGAAGATAAGGATCCTGGTCTTCAGATGAAGATGAACAGGAAGACGAGAGTCCTGGTGTTCAGGTGAAGATGAAGACGACAGTGCTGGTCTTCAGATGAAGACGAGGGTCCTGGTGTTCAGATGAAGATGAAGACGAGAGTCTTGGTGTTCAAATGAAGATGAAGGTCCTGTTATTCAGATGAAGATGAGAGTCCTGGTCTTCAGATGAAGATAAGGATCCTGGTCTTCAGATGAAGATGAACAGGAAGACGAGAGTCCTGGTGTTCAGGTGAAGATGAAGACAAGAGTCTTGGTGTTCAAGTGAAGATGAAGGTCCTGTTATTCAGATGAAGATGAGAGTCCTGGTCTTCAGATGAAGATAAGGATCCTGGTCTTCAGATGAAGATGAACAGGAAGACGAGAGTCCTGGTGTTCAGGTGAAGATGAAGACGACAGTGCTGGTCTTGAGATGAAGACGAGGGTCCTGGTGTTCAGATGAAGATGAAGACAAGAGTCTTGGTGTTCAAGTGAAGATGAAGGTCCTGTTATTCAGATGAAGATGAGAGTCCTGGTCTTCAGATGAAGATAAGGATCCTGGTCTTCAGATGAAGATGAACAGGAAGACGAGAGTCCTGGTGTTCAGGTGAAGATGAAGACGACAGTGCTGGTCTTCAGATGAAGACGAGGGTCCTGGTGTTCAGATGAAGATGAAGACGAGAGTCTTGGTGTTCAAATGAAGATGAAGGTCCTGTTATTCAGATGAAGATGAGAGTCCTGGTCTTCAGATGAAGATAAGGATCCTGGTCTTCAGATGAAGATGAACAGGAAGACGAGAGTCCTGGTGTTCAGGTGAAGATGAAGACGAGGGTCCTGGTCTTCAGATGAAGACGAGGGTCCTGGTCTTCAGATGAAGATGAAGACAAGAGTCTTGGTGTTCAAGTGAAGATGAAGGTCCTGGTCTTCAGATGAAGATGAGGGTCCTGGTGTTCAGATGAAGACAAGAGTCTTGGTGTACAAGTTAAGATGAAGGTCCTGGTATTCAGATGAAGACGACAGTCCTGGTCTTCACATGAACATGAAGACAAGAGTCTTGGTGTTCAAGTGAAGATGAAGGTCCTGGTATTCAGATGAAGATGAGAGTCCTGGTCTTCAGATTAAGATGAGGATCCTGGTCTTCAGATGAAGATGAACAGGAAGACGAGAGTCCTGGTGTTCAGGTGAAGATGAAGACAAGAGTCCTGGTCGTCAGATGAAGACGAGGGTCCTGGTGTTCAGATGAAGATGAAGACAAGAGTCTTAGTGTTCAAGTGAAGATGAAGGTCCTGGTATTCAGATGAAGATGAGGATCCTGGTCTTCAGATGAAGATGAGAGTCCTGGTCTTCAGATGAAGATGAAGACAAGAGTCTTGGTGTTCAAGTGAAGATGAGAGTCCTGGTCTTCAGATGAAGATAAGGATCCTGGTCTTCAGATGAAGATGAACAGGAAGACGAGAGTCCTGGTGTTCAGGTGAAGATGAAGAGGAGAGGCCTGGTCCTCAGATGAAGACGAGGGTCCTGGTGTTCAGGCGAAGATGAAGACAAGAGTCTTGGTGTTCAAGTGAAGATGAAGGTCCTGGTATTCAGATGAAGATGAGGGTCCTGGTTTTCAGATGAAGATGAAGACGAGAGTACTGGTCTTCAGATGAAGATGAAGACAAGAGTCTTGGTGTTCAAGTGAAGAAGAAGGTCCTGGTATTCAGATGAAGATGAGAGTCCTGGTCTTCAGATGAAGATGAGAGTCCTGTTCTTCAGATGAAGATGAGGGTCCTGGTCTTTGGATGAAGATGAAGATCCTGGTCTTCAGATGAAGATGAACATGAAGACGACAGTCCTGGTGTTCAGGTGAAGATGAAGACGAGAGTCCTGGTCTTCAGATGAAGACGAGGGTCCTGGTGTTCAGACGAAGATGAAGACAAGAGTCTTGGTGTTCAAGTGAAGATGAAGGTCCTGGTATTCAGATGAAGATGAGAGTCCTGGTCTTCAGATGAAGATGAGGATCCTGGTCTTCACATGAAGTTGAACAGGAAGACGAGAGTCCTGGTGTTCAGATGAAGATGAAGACGAGGGTCCTGGTGTTCAGATGAAGACAAGAGTCTGGGTGTTCAAGTGAAGATGAAGGTCCTGGTATTCAGATGAAGACGAGGGTCCTGGTCTTCAGATGAAGATGAAGAAAAGAGTCTTGGTGTTCAAGTGAAGATGAAGGTCCTGGTATTCAGATGAAGATGAGAGTCCTGGTCTTCAGATGAAGATGAGAGTCCTGTTCTTCAGATGAAGATGAGGGTCCTGGTCTTTGGATGAAGATGAAGATCCTGGTCTTCAGATGAAGATGAACATGAAGACGACAGTCCTGGTGTTCAGGTGAAGATGAAGACGAGAGTCCTGGTCTTCAGATGAAGACGAGGGTCCTGGTGTTCAGACGAAGATGAAGACAAGAGTCTTGGTGTTCAAGTGAAGATGAAGGTCCTGGTATTCAGATGAAGATGAGAGTCCTGGTCTTCAGATGAAGATGAGGATCCTGGTCTTCACATGAAGTTGAACAGGAAGACGAGAGTCCTGGTGTTCAGATGAAGATGAAGACGAGGGTCCTGGTGTTCAGATGAAGACAAGAGTCTGGGTGTTCAAGTGAAGATGAAGGTCCTGGTATTCAGATGAAGACGAGGGTCCTGGTCTTATGATGAAGATGAAGACAAGAGTCTTGGTGTTCAAGTGAAGATGAAGGTCCTGGTGTTCAGATGAAGACGAGAGTCCTGGTCTTCAGATGAAGATAAGGATCCTGGTCTTCAGATGAAGATGAACAGGAAGACGAGAGTCCTGGTGTTCAGATGAAGACGAGCGTCTTGGTCTTCAGATGTAGACGAGAGTCCTGGTCTTCAGATGAAGACAAGGGTCTTGGTGTTCAAGTGAAGACGAAGGTCCTGGTATTCAGATGAAGATGAGGGTCCTGGTCTTCAGATGAAGATGAGAGTCCTTGTCTTCAGATGAAGATGAAGATCCTGGTCTTCAGATGAAGATGAACACGAAGACGAGAGTCTTGGTGTTCAGGTGAAGATGAAGGTCCTGGTATTCAGATGAAGATGAAGACGAGAGTCCTGGTGTTCAGCTGAAGATGAAGACGAGAGTCCTGGTCTTCAGATGAAGACGAGAGTCCTGGTCTTCAGATGAAGATGAAGACAAGAGTCTTGGTGTTCAAGTGAAGATGAAGGTCCTGGTATTCAGATGAAGATGAGAGTCCTGGTCTTCAGATGAAGATGAGGATCCTGGTCTTCAGATGAAGATGAACAGAAAGACGAGAGTCCTGGTGTTCAGGTGAAGATGAAGACGAGAGTCCTGGTCTTCAGATGAAGACGAGGGTCCTGGTGTTCAGATGAAGATGAAGAAAGGAGTCTTGGTGTTCAAGTGAAGATGAAGGTTCTGGTATTCAGATGAAGACGAGGGTCCTGGTCTTCAGATGAAGATGAAGACAAGAGTCTTGGTGTTCAAGTGAAGATCAAGGTCCTGGTGTTCAGATGAAGATGAGAGTCCTGGTCTTCAGATGAAGATAAGGATCCTGGTCTTCAGATGAAGATGAACAGGAAGACGAGAGTCCTGGTGTTCAGGTGAAGATGAACACGAGAGTCCTGGTCTTCAGATGAAGATGAAGACAAGAGTCTTGGTGTTCAAGTGAAGATGAAGGTCCTGGTATTCAGATGAAGATGAGGGTCCTGGTCTTCAGATGAAGATGAGAGTCCTGGTCTTCAGATGAAGATGAAGATCCTGGTCTTCAGATGAAGATGAACATGAAGACGAGAGTCTTGGTGTTCAGGTGAAGATGAAGGTCCTGGTATTCAGATGAAGATGAAGACGAGGGTCCTGGCGTTCAGATGAAGATGAAGACGAGAGTCCTGGTCTTCTGATGAAGACGAGGGTCCTCGTGTTCAGATGAAAATGAAGACAAGAGTCCTGGTCTTCAGATGAAGATGAAGACAAGAGTCTTGGTGTTCAAGTGAAGATGAAGGTCCTGGTATTCAGATGAAGATGAAGACGAAGGTCCTGGTGTTCAGATGAAGACGAGAGTACTGGTCTTCAGATGAAGATGAAGATGAAGACAAGAGTCTTGGTGTTCAAGTGAAGATGAAGGTCCTGGTATTCAGATGAAGATGAGAGTCCTGGTCTTCAGATGAAGATGAGGGTCCTGGTCTTTGGATGAAGATGAAGACAAGAGTGTTGGTGTTCAAGTGAGGATGAAGGTCCTGGTATTCAGATGAAGACGAGGGTCCTGGTCTTCAGATGAAGATGAAGACAAGAGTCTTGGTGTTCAAGTGAAGATGAAGGTCCTGGTCTTCAGATGAAGACGAGAGTCCCGGTCTTCAGATGAAGATGAAGACAAGAGTCTTGGTGTTCAAGTGAAGATGAGAGTCCTGGTCTTCAGATGAAGATAAGGATCCTGGTCTTCAGATGAAGATGAACAGGAAGACGAGAGTCCTGGTGTTCAGATGAAGATGAAGACGAGGGTCCTGGTCTTCAGATGAAGACGAGAGTCCTGGTGTTCAGATGAAGACAAGGGTCCTGGTGTTCAGATGAAGACAAGAGTCTGGGTGTTCAAGTGAAGATGAGAGTCCTGGTCTTCAGATGAAGATAAGGATCCTGGTCTTCAGATGAAGATGAACAGGAAGACGAGAGTCCTGGTGTTCAGATGAAGATGAAGACGAGCGTCTTGGTCTTCAGATGTAGACGAGAGTCCTGGTCTTCAGATGAAGACAAGGGTCTTGGTGTTGAAGTGAAGATGAAGGTCCTGGTATTCAGATGAAGATGAGGGTCCTGGTCTTCAGATGAAGATGAGAGTCCTTGTCTTCAGATGAAGATGAAGATCCTGGTCTTCAGATGAAGATGAACATGAAGACGAGAGTCTTGGTGTTCAGGTGAAGATGAAGGTCCTGGTATTCAGATGAAGATGAAGACGAGGGTAATGGTGTTCAGCTGAAGATGAAGACGAGAGTCCTGGTCTTCAGATGAAGACGAGAGTCCTGGTCTTCAGATGAAGATGAAGACAAGAGTCTTGGTGTTCAAGTGAAGATGAAGGTCCTGGTATTCAGATGAAGATGAGAGTCCTGGTCTTCAGATGAAGATGAGGATCCTGGTCTTCAGATGAAGATGAACAGAAAGACGAGAGTCCTGGTGTTCAGGTGAAGATGAAGACGAGAGTCCTGGTCTTCAGATGAAGACGAGGGTCCTGGTGTTCAGATGAAGATGAAGACAAGAGTCTTGGTGTTCAAGTGAAGATGAAGGTTCTGGTATTCAGATGAAGACGAGGGTCCTGGTCTTCAGATGAAGATGAAGACAAGAGTCTTGGTGTTCAAGTGAAGATCAAGGTCCTGGTGTTCAGATGAAGATGAGAGTCCTGGTCTTCAGATGAAGATAAGGATCCTGGTCTTCAGATGAAGATGAACAGGAAGACGAGAGTCCTGGTCTTCAGATGAAGACAAGAGTCTTGGTGTTCAAGTGAAGATGAAGGTCCTGGTATTCAGATGAAGATGAAGACGAGGGTCCTGGTGTTCAGATGAAGATGAAGACGAGAGTCTTGGTCTTCACATGAAGACGAGAGTCCTGGTCTTCAGATGAAGATGAAGACGAAGACAAGAGTCTTGATGTTGAATGTGAAGATGAAGACGAGGGTCCTGGTGTTCAGATGAAGACAAGAGTGTTGGTGTTCAAGTGAAGATGAAGGTCCTGGTATTCAGATGAAGACGAGGGTCCTGGTCTTCAGATGAAGATGAAGACAAGAGTCTTGGTGTTCAAGTGAAGATGAAGGTCCTGGTGTTCAGATGAAGATGAGAGTCCTGGTTTTCAGATGAAGATAAGGATCCTGGTCTTCAGATGAAGATGAACAGGAAGACGAGAGTCCTGGTCTTCAGATGAAGATGAAGACAAGAGTCTTGGTGTTCAAGTGAAGATGAAGGTCCTGGTATTCAGATGAAGATGAAGACGAGGGTCCTGGTGTTCAGATGAAGATGAAGACAAGAGTCCTGGTCTTCAGATGAAGATGAAGACAAGAGTCTTGGTGTTCAAGTGAAGATGAAGGTCCTGGTATTCAGATGAAGATGAGAGTCCTGGTCTTAAGATGAAGATAAGGATCCTGGTCTTCAGATGAAGATTAACAGGAAGACGAGAGTCCTGGTGTTCAGGTGAAGAATAAGACGACAGTGCTGTTCTTCAGATGAAGACGAGGGTCCTGGTGTTCAGATGAAGATGAAGACAAGAGTCTTGGTGTTCAAGTGAAGATGAAGGTCCTGGTATTCAGATGAAGACGAGGGTCCTGGTCTTCAGATGAAGACAAGAGTCTTGGTGTTCAAGTGAAGATGAAGGTCCTGGTATTCAGATGAAGATGAGGGTCCTGGTCTTCAGATGAAGATGAGAGTCCCTGTCTTCAGATGAAGATCCTGGTCTTCAGATGAAGATGAACATGAAGACGATAGTCCTGGTGTTCAGGTGAAGATGAAGACAAGAGTCTTGGTGTTCAAGTGAAGATGAAGGTCCTGGTATTCAGATGAAGACGAGGGTCCTGGTCTTCAGATGAAGATGAAGACAAGAGTCTTGGTGTTCAAGTGAAGATGAAGGTCCTGGTATTCAGATGAAGATGAAGACGAGGGTCCTGGTGTTCAGATGAAGATGAAGACGAGAGTCTTGGTCTTCAGATGAAGACGAGAGTCCTGGTCTTCAGATGAAGATGAAGATGAAGACAAGAGTCTTGGTGTTGAAGTGAAGATGAAGACAAGAGTCTTGGTGTTCAAGTGAAGATGAAGGTCCTGGTATTCAGATGAAGACGAGGGTCCTGGTCTTCAGATGAAGATGAAGACAAGAGTCCTGGTGTTCAAGTGAAGATGAAGGTCCCGGTGTTCAGATGAAGATGAGAGTCCTGGTCTTCAGATGAAGATAAGGATCCTGGTCTTCAGATGAAGATGAACAGGAGGACGAGAGTCCTGGTGTTCAGATGAAGATGAAGACGAGAGTCTTGGTCTTCAGATGAAGACGAGAGTCCTGGTCTTCAGATGAAGATGAAGACAAGAGTCTCGGTGTTCAAGTGAAGATGAAGGTACTGGTATTCAGATGAAGATGAGGGTTCTGGTCGTCAGATGAAGATGAGAGTCCTGGTCTTCAGATGAAGATGAAGATCCTAGTCTTCAGATGAAGATGAACATGAAGACGAGAGTCTTGGTGCTCAGGTGAAGATGAAGGTCCTGGTATTCAGATGAAGATGAAGACGAGAGTCCTGGTGTTCAGCTGAAGATGAAGACGAGAGTCCTGGTGTTCAGATGAAGACAAGAGTCTTGGTGTTCAAGTGAAGATGAAGGTCCTGGTATTCAGATGAAGACGAGAGTCCTGGTCTTCAGATGAAGATGAGAGTCCTGGTCTTCAGATGAAGATGAGAGTCCTGGTCTTTGGATGAAGATGAAGATCCTGGTCTTCAGATGAAGATGAACATGGAGACGAGAGTCTTGGTGCTCAGGTGAAGACGAAGGTCCTGGTATTCAGATGAAGATGAAGACGAGGGTCCTGGTGTTCAGATGAAGATGAAGTCAAGAGTCTTGGTGTTCAAGTGAAGATGAAGGTCCTGGTATTCAGATGAAGACGAGGGTCCTGGTCTTCAGATGAAGATGAAGATGAAGACAAGAGTCTTGGTGTTCAAGTGAAGATCAAGGTCCTGGTATTCAGATGAAGATGAGAGTCCTGGTCTTAAGATGAAGATAAGGATCCTGGTCTTCAGACGAAGATGAACAAGAAGACGAGAGTCCTGGTGTTCAGGTGAAGAATAAGACGACAGTGCTGGTCTTCAGATGAAGACGAGGGTCCTGGTGTTCAGATGAAGATGAAGATGAGGGTCGTGGCGTTCAGATGAAGATGAAGACGAGAGTCCTGGTCTTCTGATGAAGACGAGGGTCCTGGTGTTCAGATGAAGATGAAGACAAGGGTCTTGGTGTTCAAGTGAAGATGAAGGTCCTGGTATTCAGATGAAGATGAAGACGAGGGTCCTGGTGTTCAGATGAAGATGAAGACGAGAGTACTGGTCTTCAGATGAAGACAAGAGTCTTGGAGTTCAAGTGAAGATGAAGGTCCTGGTATTCAGATGAAGATGAGAGTCCTGGTCTTCAGATGAAGATGAGGGTCCTGGTCTTTGGATGAAGATGAAGATCCTGGTCTTCAGGTGAAGATGAACATGAAGACGAGAGTCTTGGTGTTCAGGTGAAGATGAAGGTCCTGGTATTCAGATGAAGATGAAGACGAGGGTCCTGGTGTTCAGCTGAAGATGAAGACAAGAGTCCTGGTCTTCTGATGAAGACGAGGGTCCTGGTGTTCAGATGAAGATGAAGACAAGAGCGTTGGTGTTCAAGTGAGGATGAAGGTCCTGGTATTCAGATGAAGACGAGGGTCCTGGTCTTCAGATGAAGATGAAGACAAGAGTCTTGGTGTTCAAGTGAAGATGAAGGTCCTGGTATTCAGATGAAGATGAGAGTCCTGGTCTTAAGATGAAGATAAGGATCCTGGTCTTCAGATGAAGATGAACAGGAAGACGAGAGTCCTGGTGTTCAGGTGAAGAATAAGACGACAGTGCTGGTCTTCAGATGAAGACGATGGTCCTGGTGTTCAGATGAAGATGAAGACAAGAGTCTTGGTGTTCAAGTGAAGATGAAGGTCCTGGTATTCAGATCAAGATGAGGGTCCTGGTCTTCAGATGAAGATGAAGATGAAGACAAGAGTCTTGGTGTTCAAGTGAAGATGAAGGTCCTGGTATTCAGATGAAGATGAGGGTCCTGGTCTTCAGATGAAGATGAGAGTCCTGGTCTTCAGATGAAGATCCTGGTCTTCAGATGAAGTTGAACATGAAGACGATAGTCCTGGTGTTCAGGTGAAGATGAAGACAAGAGTCTTGGTGTTCAAGTGAAGATGAAGCTCCTGGTATTCAGATGAAGACGAGGGTCCTGGTCTTCAGATGAAGATGAAGACAAGAGTCTTTGTGTTCAAGTGAAGATAAAGGTCCTGGTGTTCAGATGAAGACGAGAGTCCTGGTCTTCAGATGAAGATAAGGATCCTGGTCTTCAGATGAAGATGAACAGGAAGACGAGAGTCCTGGGGTTCAGGTGAAGATGAAGACGAGAGTCCTGGTCTTCAGATGAAGATGAAGAAAAGAGTCTTGGTGTTCAAGTGAAGATGAAGGTCCTGGTATTCAGATGAAGACGAGGGTCCTGGTCTTCAGATGAAGATGAAGACGAGAGTCTTGGTCTTCAGATGAAGACGAGAGTCCTGGTCTTCAGATGAAGATGAAGACAAGAGTCTTGGTGTTGAAGTGAAGATGAAGACGAGGGTCCTGGTGCTCAGATGAAGACAAGAGTCTTGGTGTACAAGTGAAGATGAAGGTCCTGGTATTCAGATGAAGACGAGGGTCCTGGTCTTCAGATGAAGATGAAGACAAGAGTCCTGGTGTTCAAGTGAAGATGAAGGTCCCGGTGTTCAGATGAAGATGAGAGTCCTGGTATTCAGATGAAGATAAGGATCCTGGTCTTCAGATGAAGATGAACAGGACCACAAGAGTCCTGGTGTTCAGATGAAGATGAAGACGAGAGTCTTGGTCTTCAGATGAAGACGAGAGTCCTGGTCTTCAGATGAAGATGACGACAAGAGTCTTGGTGTTCAAGTGAAGATGAAGGTCCTGGTATTCAGATGAAGACGAGAGTCCTAGTCTTCAGAGGAAGATGAAGATGAGAGTCCTGGTCTTCAGATGAAGATGAGAGTCCTGGTCTTTGGATTAAGATGAAGATCCTGGTCTTCAGATGAAGATGAAGACGAGGGTCCTGGTGTTCAGATGAAGATGAAGACGAGAGTGCTGGTCTGCTGATGAAGACGAGGGTCCTGGTGTTCAGATGAAGATGAAGACAAGAGTGTTGGTGTTCAAGTGAAGATGAAGGTCCTGGTATTCAGATGAAGATGAGAGTCCTGGTCTCCAGATGAAGATAAGGATCCTGGTCTTCAGATGAAGATGAACAGGAAGACGAGAGTCCTGGTGTTCAGGTGAAGATGAAGACAAGAGTCTTGGTGTTCAAGTGAAGATGAAGGTCCTGTTATTCAGATGAAGATGAGAGTCCTGGTCTTCAGATGAAGATAAGGATCCTGGTCTTCAGATGAAGATGAACAGGAAGACGAGAGTCCTGGTGTTCAGGTGAAGATGAAGACGACAGTGCTGGTCTTGAGATGAAGACGAGGGTCCTGGTGTTCAGATGAAGATGAAGACAAGAGTCTTGGTGTTCAAGTGAAGATGAAGGTCCTGTTATTCAGATGAAGATGAGAGTCCTGGTCTTCAGATGAAGATAAGGATCCTGGTCTTCAGATGAAGATGAACAGGAAGACGAGAGTCCTGGTGTTCAGGTGAAGATGAAGACGACAGTGCTGGTCTTCAGATGAAGACGAGGGTCCTGGTGTTCAGATGAAGATGAAGACGAGAGTCTTGGTGTTCAAATGAAGATGAAGGTCCTGTTATTCAGATGAAGATGAGAGTCCTGGTCTTCAGATGAAGATAAGGATCCTGGTCTTCAGATGAAGATGAACAGGAAGACGAGAGTCCTGGTGTTCAGGTGAAGATGAAGACAAGAGTCTTGGTGTTCAAGTGAAGATGAAGGTCCTGTTATTCAGATGAAGATGAGAGTCCTGGTCTTCAGATGAAGATAAGGATCCTGGTCTTCAGATGAAGATGAACAGGAAGACGAGAGTCCTGGTGTTCAGGTGAAGATGAAGACGACAGTGCTGGTCTTGAGATGAAGACGAGGGTCCTGGTGTTCAGATGAAGATGAAGACAAGAGTCTTGGTGTTCAAGTGAAGATGAAGGTCCTGTTATTCAGATGAAGATGAGAGTCCTGGTCTTCAGATGAAGATAAGGATCCTGGTCTTCAGATGAAGATGAACAGGAAGACGAGAGTCCTGGTGTTCAGGTGAAGATGAAGACGACAGTGCTGGTCTTCAGATGAAGACGAGGGTCCTGGTGTTCAGATGAAGATGAAGACGAGAGTCTTGGTGTTCAAATGAAGATGAAGGTCCTGTTATTCAGATGAAGATGAGAGTCCTGGTCTTCAGATGAAGATAAGGATCCTGGTCTTCAGATGAAGATGAACAGGAAGACGAGAGTCCTGGTGTTCAGGTGAAGATGAAGACGAGGGTCCTGGTCTTCAGATGAAGACGAGGGTCCTGGTCTTCAGATGAAGATGAAGACAAGAGTCTTGGTGTTCAAGTGAAGATGAAGGTCCTGGTCTTCAGATGAAGATGAGGGTCCTGGTGTTCAGATGAAGACAAGAGTCTTGGTGTACAAGTTAAGATGAAGGTCCTGGTATTCAGATGAAGACGACAGTCCTGGTCTTCACATGAACATGAAGACAAGAGTCTTGGTGTTCAAGTGAAGATGAAGGTCCTGGTATTCAGATGAAGATGAGAGTCCTGGTCTTCAGATTAAGATGAGGATCCTGGTCTTCAGATGAAGATGAACAGGAAGACGAGAGTCCTGGTGTTCAGGTGAAGATGAAGACAAGAGTCCTGGTCGTCAGATGAAGACGAGGGTCCTGGTGTTCAGATGAAGATGAAGA
Source organism: Amphiprion ocellaris (assembly GCF_022539595.1). Lineage (NCBI taxonomy): Eukaryota > Metazoa > Chordata > Actinopteri > Pomacentridae > Amphiprion > Amphiprion ocellaris. Next base: position 22,801,684 of record NC_072768.1, read on the forward strand.
CAAGAGTCTTAGTGTTCAAGTGAAGATGAAGGTCCTGGTATTCAGATGAAGATGAGGATCCTGGTCTTCAGATGAAGATGAGAGTCCTGGTCTTCAGATGAAGATGAAGACAAGAGTCTTGGTGTTCAAGTGAAGATGAGAGTCCTGGTCTTCAGATGAAGATAAGGATCCTGGTCTTCAGATGAAGATGAAAAGGAAGACGAGAGTCCTGGTGTTCAGGTGAAGATGAAGAGGAGAGGCCTGGTCCTCAGATGAAGACGAGGGTCCTGGTGTTCAGGCGAAGATGAAGACAAGAGTCTTGGTGTTCAAGTGAAGATGAAGGTCCTGGTATTCAGATGAAGATGAGGGTCCTGGTTTTCAGATGAAGATGAAGACGAGAGTACTGGTCTTCAGATGAAGATGAAGACAAGAGTCTTGGTGTTCAAGTGAAGAAGAAGGTCCTGGTATTCAGATGAAGATGAGAGTCCTGGTCTTAAGATGAAGATGAGAGTCCTGTTCTTCAGATGAAGATGAGGGTCCTGGTCTTTGGATGAAGATGAAGATCCTGGTCTTCAGATGAAGATGAACATGAAGACGACAGTCCTGGTGTTCAGGTGAAGATGAAGACGAGAGTCCTGGTCTTCAGATGAAGACGAGGGTCCTGGTGTTCAGACGAAGATGAAGACAAGAGTCTTGGTGTTCAAGTGAAGATGAAGGTCCTGGTATTCAGATGAAGATGAGAGTCCTGGTCTTCAGATGAAGATGAGGATCCTGGTCTTCACATGAAGTTGAACAGGAAGACGAGAGTCCTGGTGTTCAGATGAAGATGAAGACGAGGGTCCTGGTGTTCAGATGAAGACAAGAGTCTGGGTGTTCAAGTGAAGATGAAGGTCCTGGTATTCAGATGAAGACGAGGGTCCTGGTCTTCAGATGAAGATGAAGAAAAGAGTCTTGGTGTTCAAGTGAAGATGAAGGTCCTGGTATTCAGATGAAGATGAGAGTCCTGGTCTTCAGATGAAGATGAGAGTCCTGTTCTTCAGATGAAGATGAGGGTCCTGGTCTTTGGATGAAGATGAAGATCCTGGTCTTCAGATGAAGATGAACATGAAGACGACAGTCCTGGTGTTCAGGTGAAGATGAAGACGAGAGTCCTGGTCTTCAGATGAAGACGAGGGTCCTGGTGTTCAGACGAAGATGAAGACAAGAGTCTTGGTGTTCAAGTGAAGATGAAGGTCCTGGTATTCAGATGAAGATGAGAGTCCTGGTCTTCAGATGAAGATGAGGATCCTGGTCTTCACATGAAGTTGAACAGGAAGACGAGAGTCCTGGTGTTCAGATGAAGATGAAGACGAGGGTCCTGGTGTTCAGATGAAGACAAGAGTCTGGGTGTTCAAGTGAAGATGAAGGTCCTGGTATTCAGATGAAGACGAGGGTCCTGGTCTTATGATGAAGATGAAGACAAGAGTCTTGGTGTTCAAGTGAAGATGAAGGTCCTGGTGTTCAGATGAAGACGAGAGTCCTGGTCTTCAGATGAAGATAAGGATCCTGGTCTTCAGATGAAGATGAACAGGAAGACGAGAGTCCTGGTGTTCAGATGAAGACGAGCGTCTTGGTCTTCAGATGTAGACGAGAGTCCTGGTCTTCAGATGAAGACAAGGGTCTTGGTGTTCAAGTGAAGACGAAGGTCCTGGTATTCAGATGAAGATGAGGGTCCTGGTCTTCAGATGAAGATGAGAGTCCTTGTCTTCAGATGAAGATGAAGATCCTGGTCTTCAGATGAAGATGAACACGAAGACGAGAGTCTTGGTGTTCAGGTGAAGATGAAGGTCCTGGTATTCAGATGAAGATGAAGACGAGAGTCCTGGTGTTCAGCTGAAGATGAAGACGAGAGTCCTGGTCTTCAGATGAAGACGAGAGTCCTGGTCTTCAGATGAAGATGAAGATGAAGACAAGAGTCTTGGTGTTCAAGTGAAGATGAAGGTCCTGGTATTCAGATGAAGATGAGAGTCCTGGTCTTCAGATGAAGATGAGGATCCTGGTCTTCAGATGAAGATGAACAGAAAGACGAGAGTCCTGGTGTTCAGGTGAAGATGAAGACGAGAGTCCTGGTCTTCAGATGAAGACGAGGGTCCTGGTGTTCAGATGAAGATGAAGAAAGGAGTCTTGGTGTTCAAGTGAAGATGAAGGTTCTGGTATTCAGATGAAGACGAGGGTCCTGGTCTTCAGATGAAGATGAAGACAAGAGTCTTGGTGTTCAAGTGAAGATCAAGGTCCTGGTGTTCAGATGAAGATGAGAGTCCTGGTCTTCAGATGAAGATAAGGATCCTGGTCTTCAGATGAAGATGAACAGGAAGACGAGAGTCCTGGTGTTCAGGTGAAGATGAACACGAGAGTCCTGGTCTTCAGATGAAGATGAAGACAAGAGTCTTGGTGTTCAAGTGAAGATGAAGGTCCTGGTATTCAGATGAAGATGAGGGTCCTGGTCTTCAGATGAAGATGAGAGTCCTGGTCTTCAGATGAAGATGAAGATCCTGGTCTTCAGATGAAGATGAACATGAAGACGAGAGTCTTGGTGTTCAGGTGAAGATGAAGGTCCTGGTATTCAGATGAAGATGAAGACGAGGGTCCTGGCGTTCAGATGAAGATGAAGACGAGAGTCCTGGTCTTCTGATGAAGACGAGGGTCCTCGTGTTCAGATGAAAATGAAGACAAGAGTCCTGGTCTTCAGATGAAGATGAAGACAAGAGTCTTGGTGTTCAAGTGAAGATGAAGGTCCTGGTATTCAGATGAAGACGAAGGTCCTGGTGTTCAGATGAAGACGAGAGTACTGGTCTTCAGATGAAGATGAAGATGAAGACAAGAGTCTTGGTGTTCAAGTGAAGATGAAGGTCCTGGTATTCAGATGAAGATGAGAGTCCTGGTCTTCAGATGAAGATGAGGGTCCTGGTCTTTGGATGAAGATGAAGACAAGAGTGTTGGTGTTCAAGTGAGGATGAAGGTCCTGGTATTCAGATGAAGACGAGGGTCCTGGTCTTCAGATGAAGATGAAGACAAGAGTCTTGGTGTTCAAGTGAAGATGAAGGTCCTGGTCTTCAGATGAAGACGAGAGTCCCGGTCTTCAGATGAAGATGAAGACAAGAGTCTTGGTGTTCAAGTGAAGATGAGAGTCCTGGTCTTCAGATGAAGACGAGGGTCCTGGTCTTCAGATGAAGACGAGAGTCCTGGTGTTCAGATGAAGACAAGGGTCCTGGTGTTCAGATGAAGACAAGAGTCTGGGTGTTCAAGTGAAGATGAAGATCCTGGTCTTCAGATGAAGATGAAGACGAGCGTCTTGGTCTTCAGATGTAGACGAGAGTCCTGGTCTTCAGATGAAGACAAGGGTCTTGGTGTTGAAGTGAAGATGAAGGTCCTGGTATTCAGATGAAGATGAGGGTCCTGGTCTTCAGATGAAGATGAGAGTCCTTGTCTTCAGATGAAGATGAAGATCCTGGTCTTCAGATGAAGATGAACATGAAGACGAGAGTCTTGGTGTTCAGGTGAAGATGAAGGTCCTGGTATTCAGATGAAGATGAAGACGAGGGTAATGGTGTTCAGCTGAAGATGAAGACGAGAGTCCTGGTCTTCAGATGAAGACGAGAGTCCTGGTTTTCAGATGAAGATGAAGACAAGAGTCTTGGTGTTCAAGTGAAGATGAAGGTCCTGGTATTCAGATGAAGATGAGAGTCCTGGTCTTCAGATGAAGATGAGGATCCTGGTCTTCAGATGAAGATGAACAGAAAGACGAGAGTCCTGGTGTTCAGGTGAAGATGAAGACGAGAGTCCTGGTCTTCAGATGAAGACGAGGGTCCTGGTGTTCAGATGAAGATGAAGACAAGAGTCTTGGTGTTCAAGTGAAGATGAAGGTTCTGGTATTCAGATGAAGACGAGGGTCCTGGTCTTCAGATGAAGATGAAGACAAGAGTCTTGGTGTTCAAGTGAAGATCAAGGTCCTGGTGTTCAGATGAAGATGAGAGTCCTGGTCTTCAGATGAAGATAAGGATCCTGGTCTTCAGATGAAGATGAACAGGAAGACGAGAGTCCTGGTCTTCAGATGAAGACAAGAGTCTTGGTGTTCAAGTGAAGATGAAGGTCCTGGTATTCAGATGAAGATGAAGACGAGGGTCCTGGTGTTCAGATGAAGATGAAGACGAAGACAAGAGTCTTGATGTTGAATGTGAAGATGAAGACGAGGGTCCTGGTGTTCAGATGAAGACAAGAGTGTTGGTGTTCAAGTGAAGATGAAGGTCCTGGTATTCAGATGAAGACGAGGGTCCTGGTGTTCAGATGAAGACAAGAGTGTTGGTGTTCAAGTGAAGATGAAGGTCCTGGTATTCAGATGAAGACGAGGGTCCTGGTCTTCAGATGAAGATGAAGACAAGAGTCTTGGTGTTCAAGTGAAGATGAAGGTCCTGGTGTTCAGATGAAGATGAGAGTCCTGGTTTTCAGATGAAGATAAGGATCCTGGTCTTCAGATGAAGATGAAGACAAGAGTCTTGGTGTTCAAGTGAAGATGAAGGTCCTGGTATTCAGATGAAGATGAAGACGAGGGTCCTGGTGTTCAGATGAAGATGAAGACAAGAGTCCTGGTCTTCAGATGAAGATGAAGACAAGAGTCTTGGTGTTCAAGTGAAGATGAAGGTCCTGGTATTCAGATGAAGATGAGAGTCCTGGTCTTAAGATGAAGATAAGGATCCTGGTCTTCAGATGAAGATTAACAGGAAGACGAGAGTCCTGGTGTTCAGGTGAAGAATAAGACGACAGTGCTGTTCTTCAGATGAAGACGAGGGTCCTGGTGTTCAGATGAAGATGAAGACAAGAGTCTTGGTGTTCAAGTGAAGATGAAGGTCCTGGTATTCAGATGAAGACGAGGGTCCTGGTCTTCAGATGAAGACAAGAGTCTTGGTGTTCAAGTGAAGATGAAGGTCCTGGTATTCAGATGAAGATGAGGGTCCTGGTCTTCAGATGAAGATGAGAGTCCCTGTCTTCAGATGAAGATCCTGGTCTTCAGATGAAGATGAACATGAAGACGATAGTCCTGGTGTTCAGGTGAAGATGAAGACAAGAGTCTTGGTGTTCAAGTGAAGATGAAGGTCCTGGTATTCAGATGAAGACGAGGGTCCTGGTCTTCAGATGAAGATGAAGACAAGAGTCTTGGTGTTCAAGTGAAGATGAAGGTCCTGGTATTCAGATGAAGATGAAGACGAGGGTCCTGGTGTTCAGATGAAGATGAAGACGAGAGTCTTGGTCTTCAGATGAAGACGAGAGTCCTGGTCTTCAGATGAAGATGAAGATGAAGACAAGAGTCTTGGTGTTGAAGTGAAGATGAAGACAAGAGTCTTGGTGTTCAAGTGAAGATGAAGGTCCTGGTATTCAGATGAAGACGAGGGTCCTGGTCTTCAGATGAAGATGAAGACAAGAGTCCTGGTGTTCAAGTGAAGATGAAGGTCCCGGTGTTCAGATGAAGATGAGAGTCCTGGTCTTCAGATGAAGATAAGGATCCTGGTCTTCAGATGAAGATGAACAGGAGGACGAGAGTCCTGGTGTTCAGATGAAGATGAAGACGAGAGTCTTGGTCTTCAGATGAAGACGAGAGTCCTGGTCTTCAGATGAAGATGAAGACAAGAGTCTCGGTGTTCAAGTGAAGATGAAGGTACTGGTATTCAGATGAAGATGAGGGTTCTGGTCGTCAGATGAAGATGAGAGTCCTGGTCTTCAGATGAAGATGAAGATCCTAGTCTTCAGATGAAGATGAACATGAAGACGAGAGTCTTGGTGCTCAGGTGAAGATGAAGGTCCTGGTATTCAGATGAAGATGAAGACGAGAGTCCTGGTGTTCAGCTGAAGATGAAGACGAGAGTCCTGGTGTTCAGATGAAGACAAGAGTCTTGGTGTTCAAGTGAAGATGAAGGTCCTGGTATTCAGATGAAGACGAGAGTCCTGGTCTTCAGATGAAGATGAGAGTCCTGGTCTTCAGATGAAGATGAGAGTCCTGGTCTTTGGATGAAGATGAAGATCCTGGTCTTCAGATGAAGATGAACATGGAGACGAGAGTCTTGGTGCTCAGGTGAAGACGAAGGTCCTGGTATTCAGATGAAGATGAAGACGAGGGTCCTGGTGTTCAGATGAAGATGAAGTCAAGAGTCTTGGTGTTCAAGTGAAGATGAAGGTCCTGGTATTCAGATGAAGATGAGAGTCCTGGTCTTCAGATGAAGATAAGGATCCTGGTCTTCAGATGAAGATGAACAGGAAGACGAGAGTCCTGGTGTTCAGGTGAAGATGAAGACGAGAGTCCTGGTCTTCAGATGAAGATGAAGACAAGAGTCTTGGTGTTCAAGTGAAGATGAAGGTCCTGGTATTCAGATGAAGATGAGGGTCCTGGTGTTCAGATAAAGATGAAGACGAGAGTCTTGGTGTTCAGATGAAGACGAGAGTCCTGGTCTTCAGATGAAGATGAAGACAAGAGTCTTGGTGTTCAAGTGAAGATGAAGGTCCTGGTATTCAGATGAAGATGACAGTCCTGGTCTTCAGATGAAGATCCTGGTCTTCAGATGAAGATGAACTTGAAGACGAGAGTCTTGGTGTTCAGGTGAAGATGAAGGTCCTGGCTTTCAGATGAAGATGAAGATGAGAGTCCTGGTCTTCAGATGAAGATGAGAGTCCTGGTCTTTGGATTAAGATGAAGATCCGGGTCTTCAGATGAAGATGAAGACGAGGGTCCTGGTGTTCAGATGAAGATGAAGACGAGAGTGCTGGTCTTCTGATGAAGACGAGGGTCCTGGTGTTCAGACGAAGATGAAGACAAGAGTCTTGGTGTTCAAGTGAAGATGAAGGTACTGTTATTCAGATGAAGATGAGAGTCCTGGTCTTCAGATGAAGATAAGGATCCTGGTCTTCAGATGAAGATGAACAGGAAGAAGAGAGTCCTGGTGTTCAGGTGAAGATGAAGACGACAGTGCTGGTCTTCAGATGAAGACGAGGGTCCTGGTGTTCAGATGAAGACGAGGGTCCTGGTGTTCAGATGAAGATGAAGATGAAGACAAGAGTCTTGGTGTTCAAGTGAAGATGAAGGTCCTGGTATTCAGATGAAGACGAGGGTCCTGGTCTTCAGATGAAGACAAGAGTCTTGGTGTTCAAGTGAAGATGAAGGTCCTGGTATTCAGATGAAGATGAGGGTCCTGGTCTTCAGATGAAGATGAGAGTCCTGGTCTTCAGATGAAGATCCTGGTCTTCAGATGAAGATCAACATGAAGACGATAGTCCTGGTGTTCAGGTGAAGATGAAGACAAGAGTCTTGGTGTTCAAGTGAAGATGAAGGTCCTGGTATTCAGATGAAGACGAGGGTCCTGGTCTTCAGATGAAGAAAAGAGTCTTGGTGTTCAAGTGAAGATGAAGGTCCTGGTATTCAGATGAAGATGAAGACGAGGGTCCTGGTGTTCAGATGAAGATGAAGACGAGAGTCTTGGTCTTCAGATGAAGACGAGAGTCCTGGTCTTCAGATGAAGATGAAGATGAAGACAAGAGTCTTGGTTTTGAAGTGAAGATGAAGACGAGGGTCCTGGTGTTTAGATGAAGACAAGAGTCTTGGTGTTCAAGTGAAGATGAAGGTCCTGGTATTCAGATGAAGATGAGGGTCCTGGTCTTCAGATGAAGATGAAGATCCTGGTCTTCAGATGAAGATGAACATGAAGACGAGAGTCTTGGTGTTCAGGTGAAGATGAAGGTCCTGGTATTCAGATGAAGATGAAGACGAGGGTCGTGGCGTTCAGATGAAGATGAAGACGAGAGTCCTGGTCTTCTGATGAAGACGAGGGTCCTGGTGTTCAGATGAAGATGAAGACAAGAGTGTTGGTGTTCAAGTGAGGATGAAGGTCCTGGTATTCAGATGAAGACGAGGGTCCTGGTCTTCAGATGAAGATGAAGACAAGAGTCTTGGTGTTCAAGTGAAGATGAAGGTCCTGGTATTCAGATGAAGATGAGAGTCCTGGTATTCAGATGAAGATAAGGATCCTGGTCTTCAGATGAAGATGAACAAGAAGACGAGAGTCCTGGTGTTCAGGTGAAGATGAAGACGAGGGTCCTGGTCTTCAGATGAAGACGAGGGTCCTGGTGTTCAGATGAAGATGAAGACAAGAGTCTTGGTGTTCAAGTGAAGATGAAGGTCCTGGTCTTCAGATGAAGATGAGGGTCCTGGTGTTCAGATGAAGACAAGAGTCTTGGTGTACAAGTTAAGATGAAGGTCCTGGTATTCAGATGAAGACGACAGTCCTGGTCTTCACATGAACATGAAGACAAGAGTCTTGGTGTTCAAGTGAAGATGAAGGTCCTGGTATTCAGATGAAGATGAGAGTCCTGGTCTTCAGATTAAGATGAGGATCCTGGTCTTCACATGAAGATGAACAGGAAGACGAGAGTCCTGGTGTTCAGGTGAAGATGAAGACAAGAGTCCTGGTCGTCAGATGAAGACGAGGGTCCTGGTGTTCAGATGAAGATGAAGACAAGAGTCTTAGTGTTCAAGTGAAGATGAAGGTCCTGGTATTCAGATGAAGATGAGGATCCTGGTCTTCAGATGAAGATGAGAGTCCTGGTCTTCAGATGAAGATGAAGACAAGAGTCTTGGTGTTCAAGTGAAGATGAGAGTCCTGGTCTTCAGATGAAGATAAGGATCCTGGTCTTCAGATGAAGATGAACAGGAAGACGAGAGTCCTGGTGTTCAGGTGAAGATGAAGAGGAGAGGCCTGGTCCTCAGATGAAGACGAGGGTCCTGGTGTTCAGGCGAAGATGAAGACAAGAGTCTTGGTGTTCAAGTGAAGATGAAGGTCCTGGTATTCAGATGAAGATGAGGGTCCTGGTTTTCAGATGAAGATGAAGACGAGAGTACTGGTCTTCAGATGAAGATGAAGACAAGAGTCTTGGTGTTCAAGTGAAGAAGAAGGTCCTGGTATTCAGATGAAGATGAGAGTCCTGGTCTTCAGATGAAGATGAGAGTCCTGTTCTTCAGATGAAGATGAGGGTCCTGGTCTTTGGATGAAGATGAAGATCCTGGTCTTCAGATGAAGATGAACATGAAGACGACAGTCCTGGTGTTCAGGTGAAGATGAAGACGAGAGTCCTGGTCTTCAGATGAAGACGAGGGTCCTGGTGTTCAGACGAAGATGAAGACAAGAGTCTTGGTGTTCAAGTGAAGATGAAGGTCCTGGTATTCAGATGAAGATGAGAGTCCTGGTCTTCAGATGAAGATGAGGATCCTGGTCTTCACATGAAGTTGAACAGGAAGACGAGAGTCCTGGTGTTCAGATGAAGATGAAGACGAGGGTCCTGGTGTTCAGATGAAGACAAGAGTCTGGGTGTTCAAGTGAAGATGAAGGTCCTGGTATTCAGATGAAGACGAGGGTCCTGGTCTTATGATGAAGATGAAGACAAGAGTCTTGGTGTTCAAGTGAAGATGAAGGTCCTGGTGTTCAGATGAAGACGAGAGTCCTGGTCTTCAGATGAAGATAAGGATCCTGGTCTTCAGATGAAGATGAACAGGAAGACGAGAGTCCTGGTGTTCAGATGAAGACGAGCGTCTTGGTCTTCAGATGTAGACGAGAGTCCTGGTCTTCAGATGAAGACAAGGGTCTTGGTGTTCAAGTGAAGACGAAGGTCCTGGTATTCAGATGAAGATGAGGGTCCTGGTCTTCAGATGAAGATGAGAGTCCTTGTCTTCAGATGAAGATGAAGATCCTGGTCTTCAGATGAAGATGAACACGAAGACGAGAGTCTTGGTGTTCAGGTGAAGATGAAGGTCCTGGTATTCAGATGAAGATGAAGACGAGAGTCCTGGTGTTCAGCTGAAGATGAAGACGAGAGTCCTGGTCTTCAGATGAAGACGAGAGTCCTGGTCTTCAGATGAAGATGAAGACAAGAGTCTTGGTGTTCAAGTGAAGATGAAGGTCCTGGTATTCAGATGAAGATGAGAGTCCTGGTCTTCAGATGAAGATGAGGATCCTGGTCTTCAGATGAAGATGAACAGAAAGACGAGAGTCCTGGTGTTCAGGTGAAGATGAAGACGAGAGTCCTGGTCTTCAGATGAAGACGAGGGTCCTGGTGTTCAGATGAAGATGAAGAAAGGAGTCTTGGTGTTCAAGTGAAGATGAAGGTTCTGGTATTCAGATGAAGACGAGGGTCCTGGTCTTCAGATGAAGATGAAGACAAGAGTCTTGGTGTTCAAGTGAAGATCAAGGTCCTGGTGTTCAGATGAAGATGAGAGTCCTGGTCTTCAGATGAAGATAAGGATCCTGGTCTTCAGATGAAGATGAACAGGAAGACGAGAGTCCTGGTGTTCAGGTGAAGATGAACACGAGAGTCCTGGTCTTCAGATGAAGATGAAGACAAGAGTCTTGGTGTTCAAGTGAAGATGAAGGTCCTGGTATTCAGATGAAGATGAGGGTCCTGGTCTTCAGATGAAGATGAGAGTCCTGGTCTTCAGATGAAGATGAAGATCCTGGTCTTCAGATGAAGATGAACATGAAGACGAGAGTCTTGGTGTTCAGGTGAAGATGAAGGTCCTGGTATTCAGATGAAGATGAAGACGAGGGTCCTGGCGTTCAGATGAAGATGAAGACGAGAGTCCTGGTCTTCTGATGAAGACGAGGGTCCTCGTGTTCAGATGAAAATGAAGACAAGAGTCCTGGTCTTCAGATGAAGATGAAGACAAGAGTCTTGGTGTTCAGATGAAGATGAAGACGAGAGTGCTGGTCTTCTGATGAAGACGAGGGTCCTGGTGTTCAGACGAAGATGAAGACAAGAGTCTTGGTGTTCAAGTGAAGATGAAGGTACTGTTATTCAGATGAAGATGAGAGTCCTGGTCTTCAGATGAAGATAAGGATCCTGGTCTTCAGATGAAGATGAACAGGAAGAAGAGAGTCCTGGTGTTCAGGTGAAGATGAAGACGACAGTGCTGGTCTTCAGATGAAGACGAGGGTCCTGGTGTTCAGATGAAGACGAGGGTCCTGGTGTTCAGATGAAGATGAAGATGAAGACAAGAGTCTTGGTGTTCAAGTGAAGATGAAGGTCCTGGTATTCAGATGAAGACGAGGGTCCTGGTCTTCAGATGAAGACAAGAGTCTTGGTGTTCAAGTGAAGATGAAGGTCCTGGTATTCAGATGAAGATGAGGGTCCTGGTCTTCAGATGAAGATGAGAGTCCTGGTCTTCAGATGAAGATCCTGGTCTTCAGATGAAGATCAACATGAAGACGATAGTCCTGGTGTTCAGGTGAAGATGAAGACAAGAGTCTTGGTGTTCAAGTGAAGATGAAGGTCCTGGTATTCAGATGAAGACGAGGGTCCTGGTCTTCAGATGAAGAAAAGAGTCTTGGTGTTCAAGTGAAGATGAAGGTCCTGGTATTCAGATGAAGATGAAGACGAGGGTCCTGGTGTTCAGATGAAGATGAAGACGAGAGTCTTGGTCTTCAGATGAAGACGAGAGTCCTGGTCTTCAGATGAAGATGAAGATGAAGACAAGAGTCTTGGTTTTGAAGTGAAGATGAAGACGAGGGTCCTGGTGTTTAGATGAAGACAAGAGTCTTGGTGTTCAAGTGAAGATGAAGGTCCTGGTATTCAGATGAAGATGAGGGTCCTGGTCTTCAGATGAAGATGAAGATCCTGGTCTTCAGATGAAGATGAACATGAAGACGAGAGTCTTGGTGTTCAGGTGAAGATGAAGGTCCTGGTATTCAGATGAAGATGAAGACGAGGGTCGTGGCGTTCAGATGAAGATGAAGACGAGAGTCCTGGTCTTCTGATGAAGACGAGGGTCCTGGTGTTCAGATGAAGATGAAGACAAGAGTGTTGGTGTTCAAGTGAGGATGAAGGTCCTGGTATTCAGATGAAGACGAGGGTCCTGGTCTTCAGATGAAGATGAAGACAAGAGTCTTGGTGTTCAAGTGAAGATGAAGGTCCTGGTATTCAGATGAAGATGAGAGTCCTGGTATTCAGATGAAGATAAGGATCCTGGTCTTCAGATGAAGATGAACAAGAAGACGAGAGTCCTGGTGTTCAGGTGAAGATGAAGACGAGGGTCCTGGTCTTCAGATGAAGACGAGGGTCCTGGTGTTCAGATGAAGATGAAGACAAGAGTCTTGGTGTTCAAGTGAAGATGAAGGTCCTGGTCTTCAGATGAAGATGAGGGTCCTGGTGTTCAGATGAAGACAAGAGTCTTGGTGTACAAGTTAAGATGAAGGTCCTGGTATTCAGATGAAGACGACAGTCCTGGTCTTCACATGAACATGAAGACAAGAGTCTTGGTGTTCAAGTGAAGATGAAGGTCCTGGTATTCAGATGAAGATGAGAGTCCTGGTCTTCAGATTAAGATGAGGATCCTGGTCTTCACATGAAGATGAACAGGAAGACGAGAGTCCTGGTGTTCAGGTGAAGATGAAGACAAGAGTCCTGGTCGTCAGATGAAGACGAGGGTCCTGGTGTTCAGATGAAGATGAAGACAAGAGTCTTAGTGTTCAAGTGAAGATGAAGGTCCTGGTATTCAGATGAAGATGAGGATCCTGGTCTTCAGATGAAGATGAGAGTCCTGGTCTTCAGATGAAGATGAAGACAAGAGTCTTGGTGTTCAAGTGAAGATGAGAGTCCTGGTCTTCAGATGAAGATAAGGATCCTGGTCTTCAGATGAAGATGAACAGGAAGACGAGAGTCCTGGTGTTCAGGTGAAGATGAAGAGGAGAGGCCTGGTCCTCAGATGAAGACGAGGGTCCTGGTGTTCAGGCGAAGATGAAGACAAGAGTCTTGGTGTTCAAGTGAAGATGAAGGTCCTGGTATTCAGATGAAGATGAGGGTCCTGGTTTTCAGATGAAGATGAAGACGAGAGTACTGGTCTTCAGATGAAGATGAAGACAAGAGTCTTGGTGTTCAAGTGAAGAAGAAGGTCCTGGTATTCAGATGAAGATGAGAGTCCTGGTCTTCAGATGAAGATGAGAGTCCTGTTCTTCAGATGAAGATGAGGGTCCTGGTCTTTGGATGAAGATGAAGATCCTGGTCTTCAGATGAAGATGAACATGAAGACGACAGTCCTGGTGTTCAGGTGAAGATGAAGACGAGAGTCCTGGTCTTCAGATGAAGACGAGGGTCCTGGTGTTCAGACGAAGATGAAGACAAGAGTCTTGGTGTTCAAGTGAAGATGAAGGTCCTGGTATTCAGATGAAGATGAGAGTCCTGGTCTTCAGATGAAGATGAGGATCCTGGTCTTCACATGAAGTTGAACAGGAAGACGAGAGTCCTGGTGTTCAGATGAAGATGAAGACGAGGGTCCTGGTGTTCAGATGAAGACAAGAGTCTGGGTGTTCAAGTGAAGATGAAGGTCCTGGTATTCAGATGAAGACGAGGGTCCTGGTCTTATGATGAAGATGAAGACAAGAGTCTTGGTGTTCAAGTGAAGATGAAGGTCCTGGTGTTCAGATGAAGACGAGAGTCCTGGTCTTCAGATGAAGATAAGGATCCTGGTCTTCAGATGAAGATGAACAGGAAGACGAGAGTCCTGGTGTTCAGATGAAGACGAGCGTCTTGGTCTTCAGATGTAGACGAGAGTCCTGGTCTTCAGATGAAGACAAGGGTCTTGGTGTTCAAGTGAAGACGAAGGTCCTGGTATTCAGATGAAGATGAGGGTCCTGGTCTTCAGATGAAGATGAGAGTCCTTGTCTTCAGATGAAGATGAAGATCCTGGTCTTCAGATGAAGATGAACACGAAGACGAGAGTCTTGGTGTTCAGGTGAAGATGAAGGTCCTGGTATTCAGATGAAGATGAAGACGAGAGTCCTGGTGTTCAGCTGAAGATGAAAACGAGAGTCCTGGTCTTCAGATGAAGACGAGAGTCCTGGTCTTCAGATGAAGATGAAGACAAGAGTCTTGGTGTTCAAGTGAAGATGAAGGTCCTGGTATTCAGATGAAGATGAGAGTCCTGGTCTTCAGATGAAGATGAGGATCCTGGTCTTCAGATGAAGATGAACAGAAAGACGAGAGTCCTGGTGTTCAGGTGAAGATGAAGACGAGAGTCCTGGTCTTCAGATGAAGACGAGGGTCCTGGTGTTCAGATGAAGATGAAGAAAGGAGTCTTGGTGTTCAAGTGAAGATGAAGGTTCTGGTATTCAGATGAAGACGAGGGTCCTGGTCTTCAGATGAAGATGAAGACAAGAGTCTTGGTGTTCAAGTGAAGATAAAGGTCCTGGTGTTCAGATGAAGATGAGAGTCCTGGTCTTCAGATGAAGATAAGGATCCTGGTCTTCAGATGAAGATGAACAGGAAGACGAGAGTCCTGGTGTTCAGGTGAAGATGAACACGAGAGTCCTGGTCTTCAGATGAAGATGAAGACAAGAGTCTTGGTGTTCAAGTGAAGATGAAGGTCCTGGTATTCAGATGAAGATGAGGGTCCTGGTCTTCAGATGAAGATGAGAGTCCTGGTCTTCAGATGAAGATGAAGATCCTGGTCTTCAGATGAAGATGAACATGAAGACGAGAGTCTTGGTGTTCAGGTGAAGATGAAGGTCCTGGTATTCAGATGAAGATGAAGACGAGGGTCCTGGCGTTCAGATGAAGATGAAGACGAGAGTCCTGGTCTTCTGATGAAGACGAGGGTCCTCGTGTTCAGATGAAAATGAAGACAAGAGTCCTGGTCTTCAGATGAAGATGAAGACAAGAGTCTTGGTGTTCAAGTGAAGATGAAGGTCCTGGTATTCAGATGAAGATGAAGACGAAGGTCCTGGTGTTCAGATGAAGACGAGAGTACTGGTCTTCAAATGAAGATGAAGATGAAGACAAGAGTCTTGGTGTTCAAGTGAAGATGAAGGTCCTGGTATTCAGATGAAGATGAGAGTCCTGGTCTTCAGATGAAGATGAGGGTCCTGGTCTTTGGATGAAGATGAAGACAAGAGTGTTGGTGTTCAAGTGAGGATGAAGGTCCTGGTATTCAGATGAAGACGAGGGTCCTGGTCTTCAGATGAAGATGAAGACAAGAGTCTTGGTGTTCAAGTGAAGATGAAGGTCCTGGTCTTCAGATGAAGACGAGAGTCCCGGTCTTCAGATGAAGATGAGGATCCTGGTCTTCAGATGAAGATGAACAGGAAGACGAGAGTCCTGGTGTTCAGATGAAGATGAAGACGAGGGTCCTGGTCTTCAGATGAAGACGAGAGTACTGGTCTTCAGATGAAGACATGAGTCTTGGTGTTCAAGTGAAGATGAAGGTCCTGGTATTCAGATGAAGATGAGGGTCCTGGTCTTCAGATGAAGATGAGAGTCCTGGTCTTCAGATGAAGATGAAGATCCTGGTCTTCAGATGATGATGAACATAAAGACGAGAGTCTTGGTGTTCAGGTGAAGATGAAGGTCCTGGTATTCAGATGAAAATGAAGACGAGGGTCCTGGTGTTCAGATGAAGATGAAGACGAGAGTCCTGGTCTTCTGATGAAAACGAGGGTCCTGGTGTTCAGATGAAGATGAAGACAAGAGTCTTGGTGTTCAAGTGAAGATGAAGGTCCTGGTATTGAGATGAAGATGAAGACGAGGGTCCTGGTGTTCAGCTGAAGATGAAGACGAGAGTCCTGGTCTTCAGATGAAGACGAGAGTCCTGGTCTTCAGATGAAGATGAAGACAAGAGTCTTGGTGTTCAAGTGAAGATGAAGGTCCTGGTATTCAGATGAAGATGAGAGTCCTGGTCTTCAGATTAAGATGAGGATCCTGGTCTTCAGATGAAGATGAACAGGAAGACGAGAGTCCTGGTGTTCAGGTGAAGATGAAGACGAGAGTCCTGGTCTTCAGATGAAGACGAGGGTCCTGGTTTTCAGATGAAGATGAAGACAAGAGTCTTGGTGTTCAAGTGAAGATGAAGGTCCTAGTATTCAGATGAAGACGAGGGTCCTGGTCTTCAGATCAAGATGAGAGTCCTGGTCTTCAGATGAACATAAGGATCCTGGTCTTCAGATGAAGATGAACAGGAAGACGAGAGTCCTGGTGTTCAGGTGAAGATGAAGACGAGAGTCCTGGTCTTCAGATGAAGACGAGGGTCCTGGTGTTCAGACGAAGATGAAGACAAGAGTCTTGGTGTTCAAGTGAAGATGAAGGTCCTGGTATTCAGATGAAGATGAGAGTCCTGGTCTTGAGATGAAGATGAGGATCCTGGTCTTCAGATGAAGTTGAACAGGAAGACGAGAGTCCTGGTGTTCAGATGAAGTCAAGGGTCCTGGTGTTCAGATGAAGACAAGAGTCTGGGTGTTCAAGTGAAGATGAAGATCCTGGTCTTCAGATGAAGATGAAGACGAGCGTCTTGGTCTTCAGATGTAGACGAGAGTCCTGGTCTTCAGATGAAGACAAGGGTCTTGGTGTTGAAGTGAAGATGAAGGTCCTGGTATTCAGATGAAGATGAGGGTCCTGGTCTTCAGATGAAGATGAGAGTCCTTGTCTTCAGATGAAGATGAAGATCCTGGTCTTCAGATGAAGATGAACATGAAGACGAGAGTCTTGGTGTTCAGGTGAAGATGAAGGTCCTGGTATTCAGATGAAGATGAAGACGAGGGTAATGGTGTTCAGCTGAAGATGAAGACGAGAGTCCTGGTCTTCAGATGAAGACGAGAGTCCTGGTGTTCAGATGAAGATGAAGACAAGAGTCTTGGTGTTCAAGTGAAGATGAAGGTTCTGGTATTCAGATGAAGACGAGGGTCCTGGTCTTATGATGAAGATGAAGACAAGAGTCTTGGTGTTCAAGTGAAGATCAAGGTCCTGGTGTTCAGATGAAGACGAGAGTCCCGGTCTTCAGATGAAGATAAGGATCCTGGTCTTCAGATGAAGATGAACAGGAAGACGAGAGTCCTGGTCTTCAGATGAAGACAAGAGTCTTGGTGTTCAAGTGAAGATGAAGGTCCTGGTATTCAGATGAAGATGAAGACGAGGGTCCTGGTGTTCAGATGAAGATGAAGACGAGAGTCTTGGTCTTCACATGAAGACGAGAGTCCTGGTCTTCAGATGAAGATGAAGACGAAGACAAGAGTCTTGATGTTGAAATGAAGATGAAGACGAGGGTCCTGGTGTTCAGATGAAGACAAGAGTGTTGGTGTTCAAGTGAAGATGAAGGTCCTGGTATTCAGATGAAGACGAGGGTCCTGGTCTTCAGATGAAGATGAAGACAAGAGTCTTGGTGTTCAAGTGAAGATGAAGGTCCTGGTGTTCAGATGAAGATGAGAGTCCTGGTTTTCAGATGAAGATAAGGATCCTGGTCTTCAGATGAAGATGAACAGGAAGACGAGAGTCCTGGTCTTCAGATGAAGATGAAGACAAGAGTCTTGGTGTTCAAGTGAAGATGAAGGTCCTGGTATTCAGATGAAGATGAAGACGAGGGTCCTGGTGTTCAGATGAAGATGAAGACAAGAGTCCTGGTCTTCAGATGAAGATGAAGACAAGAGTCTTGGTGTTCAAGTGAAGATGAAGGTCCTGGTATTCAGATGAAGATGAGAGTCCTGGTCTTAAGATGAAGATAAGGATCCTGGTCATCAGATGAAGATGAACAGGAAGACGAGAGTCCTGGTGTTCAGGTGAAGAATAAGACGACAGTGCTGTTCTTCAGATGAAGACGAGGGTCCTGGTGTTCAGATGAAGATGAAGACAAGAGTCTTGGTGTTCAAGTGAAGATGAAGGTCCTGGTCTTCAGATGAAGACGAGAGTCCCGGTCTTCAGATGAAGATGAGGATCCTGGTCTTCAGATGAAGATGAACAGGAAGACGAGAGTCCTGGTGTTCAGATGAAGATGAAGACGAGGGTCCTGGTCTTCAGATGAAGACGAGAGTACTGGTCTTCAGATGAAGACATGAGTCTTGGTGTTCAAGTGAAGATGAAGGTCCTGGTATTCAGATGAAGATGAGGGTCCTGGTCTTCAGATGAAGATGAGAGTCCTGGTCTTCAGATGAAGATGAAGATCCTGGTCTTCAGATGATGATGAACATAAAGACGAGAGTCTTGGTGTTCAGGTGAAGATGAAGGTCCTGGTATTCAGATGAAAATGAAGACGAGGGTCCTGGTGTTCAGATGAAGATGAAGACGAGAGTCCTGGTCTTCTGATGAAAACGAGGGTCCTGGTGTTCAGATGAAGATGAAGACAAGAGTCTTGGTGTTCAAGTGAAGATGAAGGTCCTGGTATTCAGATGAAGATGAAGACGAGGGTCCTGGTGTTCAGCTGAAGATGAAGACGAGAGTCCTGGTCTTCAGATGAAGACGAGAGTCCTGGTCTTCAGATGAAGATGAAGACAAGAGTCTTGGTGTTCAAGTGAAGATGAAGGTCCTGGTATTCAGATGAAGATGAGAGTCCTGGTCTTCAGATTAAGATGAGGATCCTGGTCTTCAGATGAAGATGAACAGGAAGACGAGAGTCCTGGTGTTCAGGTGAAGATGAAGACGAGAGTCCTGGTCTTCAGATGAAGACGAGGGTCCTGGTTTTCAGATGAAGATGAAGACAAGAGTCTTGGTGTTCAAGTGAAGATGAAGGTCCTAGTATTCAGATGAAGACGAGGGTCCTGGTCTTCAGATCAAGATGAGAGTCCTGGTCTTCAGATGAACATAAGGATCCTGGTCTTCAGATGAAGATGAACAGGAAGACGAGAGTCCTGGTGTTCAGTTGAAGATGAAGACGAGAGTCCTGGTCTTCAGATGAAGACGAGGGTCCTGGTGTTCAGACGAAGATGAAGACAAGAGTCTTGGTGTTCAAGTGAAGATGAAGGTCCTGGTATTCAGATGAAGATGAGAGTCCTGGTCTTGAGATGAAGATGAGGATCCTGGTCTTCAGATGAAGTTGAACAGGAAGACGAGAGTCCTGGTGTTCAGATGTAGACAAGGGTCCTGGTGTTCAGATGAAGACAAGAGTCTGGGTGTTCAAGTGAAGATGAAGATCCTGGTCTTCAGATGAAGATGAAGACGAGCGTCTTGGTCTTCAGATGTAGACGAGAGTCCTGGTCTTCAGATGAAGACAAGGGTCTTGGTGTTGAAGTGAAGATGAAGGTCCTGGTATTCAGATGAAGATGAGGGTCCTGGTCTTCAGATGAAGATGAGAGTCCTTGTCTTCAGATGAAGATGAAGATCCTGGTCTTCAGATGAAGATGAACATGAAGACGAGAGTCTTGGTGTTCAGGTGAAGATGAAGGTCCTGGTATTCAGATGAAGATGAAGACGAGGGTAATGGTGTTCAGCTGAAGATGAAGACGAGAGTCCTGGTCTTCAGATGAAGACGAGAGTCCTGGTCTTCAGATGAAGATGAAGACAAGAGTCTTGGTGTTCAAGTGAAGATGAAGGTCCTGGTATTCAGATGAAGATGAGAGTCCTGGTCTTCAGATGAAGATGAGGATCCTGGTCTTCAGATGAAGATGAACAGAAAGACGAGAGTCCTGGTGTTCAGGTGAAGATGAAGACGAGAGTCCTGGTCTTCAGATGAAGACGAGGGTCCTGGTGTTCAGATGAAGATGAAGACAAGAGTCTTGGTGTTCAAGTGAAGATGAAGGTTCTGGTATTCAGATGAAGACGAGGGTCCTGGTCTTATGATGAAGAGGAAGACAAGAGTCTTGGTGTTCAAGTGAAGATCAAGGTCCTGGTGTTCAGATGAAGATGAGAGTCCTGGTCTTCAGATGAAGATAAGGATCCTGGTCTTCAGATGAAGATGAACAGGAAGACGAGAGTCCTGGTCTTCAGATGAAGACAAGAGTCTTGGTGTTCAAGTGAAGATGAAGGTCCTGGTATTCAGATGAAGATGAAGACGAGGGTCCTGGTGTTCAGATGAAGATGAAGACGAGAGTCTTGGTCTTCACATGAAGACGAGAGTCCTGGTCTTCAGATGAAGATGAAGACGAAGACAAGAGTCTTGATGTTGAAGTGAAGATGAAGACGAGGGTCCTGGTGTTCAGATGAAGACAAGAGTGTTGGTGTTCAAGTGAAGATGAAGGTCCTGGTATTCAGATGAAGACGAGGGTCCTGGTCTTCAGATGAAGATGAAGACAAGAGTCTTGGTGTTCAAGTGAAGATGAAGGTCCTGGTGTTCAGATGAAGATGAGAGTCCTGGTTTTCAGATGAAGATAAGGATCCTGGTCTTCAGATGAAGATGAACAGGAAGACGAGAGTCCTGGTCTTCAGATGAAGATGAAGACAAGAGTCTTGGTGTTCAAGTGAAGATGAAGGTCCTGGTATTCAGATGAAGATGAAGACGAGGGTCCTGGTGTTCAGATGAAGATGAAGACAAGAGTCCTGGTCTTCAGATGAAGATGAAGACAAGAGTCTTGGTGTTCAAGTGAAGATGAAGGTCCTGGTATTCAGATGAAGATGAGAGTCCTGGTCTTAAGATGAAGATAAGGATCCTGGTCTTCAGATGAAGATGAACAGGAAGACGAGAGTCCTGGTGTTCAGGTGAAGAATAAGACGACAGTGCTGTTCTTCAGATGAAGACGAGGGTCCTGGTGTTCAGATGAAGATGAAGACAAGAGTCTTGGTGTTCAAGTGAAGATGAAGGTCCTGGTATTCAGATGAAGACGAGGGTCCTGGTCTTCAGATGAAGACAAGAGTCTTGGTGTTCAAGTGAAGATGAAGGTCCTGGTATTCAGATGAAGATGAGGGTCCTGGTCTTCAGATGAAGATGAGAGTCCCTGTCTTCAGATGAAGATCCTGGTCTTCAGATGAAGATGAACATGAAGACGATAGTCCTGGTGTTCAGGTGAAGATGAAGACAAGAGTCTTGGTGTTCAAGTGAAGATGAAGGTCCTGGTATTCAGATGAAGACGAGGGTCCTGGTCTTCAGATGAAGATGAAGACAAGAGTCTTGGTGTTCAAGTGAAGATGAAGGTCCTGGTATTCAGATGAAGATGAAGACGAGGGTCCTGGTGTTCAGATGAAGATGAAGACGAGAGTCTTGGTCTTCAGATGAAGACGAGAGTCCTGGTCTTCAGATGAAGATGAAGATGAAGACAAGAGTCTTGGTGTTGAAGTGAAGATGAAGACAAGAGTCTTGGTGTTCAAGTGAAGATGAAGGCCCTGGTATTCAGATGAAGACGAGGGTCCTGGTCTTCAGATGAAGATGAAGACAAGAGTCCTGGTGTTCAAGTGAAGATGAAGGTCCCGGTGTTCAGATGAAGATGAGAGTCCTGGTCTTCAGATGAAGATAAGGATCCTGGTCTTCAGATGAAGATGAACAGGAGGACGAGAGTCCTGGTGTTCAGATGAAGATGAAGACGAGAGTCTTGGTCTTCAGATGAAGACGAGAGTCCTGGTCTTCAGATGAAGATGAAGACAAGAGTCTCGGTGTTCAAGTGAAGATGAAGGTACTGGTATTCAGATGAAGATGAGGGTTCTGGTCGTCAGATGAAGATGAGAGTCCTGGTCTTCAGATGAAGATGAAGATCCTAGTCTTCAGATGAAGATGAACATGAAGACGAGAGTCTTGGTGCTCAGGTGAAGATGAAGGTCCTGGTATTCAGATGAAGATGAAGACGAGGGTCCTGGTGTTCAGCTGAAGATGAAGACGAGAGTCCTGGTGTTCAGATGAAGACAAGAGTCTTGGTGTTCAAGTGAAGATGAAGGTCCTGGTATTCAGATGAAGACGAGAGTCCTGGTCTTCAGATGAAGATGAGAGTCCTGGTCTTCAGATGAAGATGAGAGTCCTGGTCTTTGGATGAAGATGAAGATCCTGGTCTTCAGATGAAGATGAACATGGAGACGAGAGTCTTGGTGCTCAGGTGAAGACGAAGGTCCTGGTATTCAGATGAAGATGAAGACGAGAGTCCTGGTGTTCAGATGAAGATGAAGACAAGAGTCTTGGTGTTCAAGTGAAGATGAAGGTTCTGGTATTCAGATGAAGACGAGGGTCCTGGTCTTATGATGAAGATGAAGACAAGAGTCTTGGTGTTCAAGTGAAGATCAAGGTCCTGGTGTTCAGATGAAGACGAGAGTCCCGGTCTTCAGATGAAGATAAGGATCCTGGTCTTCAGATGAAGATGAACAGGAAGACGAGAGTCCTGGTCTTCAGATGAAGACAAGAGTCTTGGTGTTCAAGTGAAGATGAAGGTCCTGGTATTCAGATGAAGATGAAGACGAGGGTCCTGGTGTTCAGATGAAGATGAAGACGAGAGTCTTGGTCTTCACATGAAGACGAGAGTCCTGGTCTTCAGATGAAGATGAAGACGAAGACAAGAGTCTTGATGTTGAAGTGAAGATGAAGACGAGGGTCCTGGTGTTCAGATGAAGACAAGAGTGTTGGTGTTCAAGTGAAGATGAAGGTCCTGGTATTCAGATGAAGACGAGGGTCCTGGTCTTCAGATGAAGATGAAGACAAGAGTCTTGGTGTTCAAGTGAAGATGAAGGTCCTGGTGTTCAGATGAAGATGAGAGTCCTGGTTTTCAGATGAAGATAAGGATCCTGGTCTTCAGATGAAGATGAACAGGAAGACGAGAGTCCTGGTCTTCAGATGAAGATGAAGACAAGAGTCTTGGTGTTCAAGTGAAGATGAAGGTCCTGGTATTCAGATGAAGATGAAGACGAGGGTCCTGGTGTTCAGATGAAGATGAAGACAAGAGTCCTGGTCTTCAGATGAAGATGAAGACAAGAGTCTTGGTGTTCAAGTGAAGATGAAGGTCCTGGTATTCAGATGAAGATGAGAGTCCTGGTCTTAAGATGAAGATAAGGATCCTGGTCATCAGATGAAGATGAACAGGAAGACGAGAGTCCTGGTGTTCAGGTGAAGAATAAGACGACAGTGCTGTTCTTCAGATGAAGACGAGGGTCCTGGTGTTCAGATGAAGATGAAGACAAGAGTCTTGGTGTTCAAGTGAAGATGAAGGTCCTGGTCTTCAGATGAAGACGAGAGTCCCGGTCTTCAGATGAAGATGAGGATCCTGGTCTTCAGATGAAGATGAACAGGAAGACGAGAGTCCTGGTGTTCAGATGAAGATGAAGACGAGGGTCCTGGTCTTCAGATGAAGACGAGAGTACTGGTCTTCAGATGAAGACATGAGTCTTGGTGTTCAAGTGAAGATGAAGGTCCTGGTATTCAGATGAAGATGAGGGTCCTGGTCTTCAGATGAAGATGAGAGTCCTGGTCTTCAGATGAAGATGAAGATCCTGGTCTTCAGATGATGATGAACATAAAGACGAGAGTCTTGGTGTTCAGGTGAAGATGAAGGTCCTGGTATTCAGATGAAAATGAAGACGAGGGTCCTGGTGTTCAGATGAAGATGAAGACGAGAGTCCTGGTCTTCTGATGAAAACGAGGGTCCTGGTGTTCAGATGAAGATGAAGACAAGAGTCTTGGTGTTCAAGTGAAGATGAAGGTCCTGGTATTCAGATGAAGATGAAGACGAGGGTCCTGGTGTTCAGCTGAAGATGAAGACGAGAGTCCTGGTCTTCAGATGAAGACGAGAGTCCTGGTCTTCAGATGAAGATGAAGACAAGAGTCTTGGTGTTCAAGTGAAGATGAAGGTCCTGGTATTCAGATGAAGATGAGAGTCCTGGTCTTCAGATTAAGATGAGGATCCTGGTCTTCAGATGAAGATGAACAGGAAGACGAGAGTCCTGGTGTTCAGGTGAAGATGAAGACGAGAGTCCTGGTCTTCAGATGAAGACGAGGGTCCTGGTTTTCAGATGAAGATGAAGACAAGAGTCTTGGTGTTCAAGTGAAGATGAAGGTCCTAGTATTCAGATGAAGACGAGGGTCCTGGTCTTCAGATCAAGATGAGAGTCCTGGTCTTCAGATGAACATAAGGATCCTGGTCTTCAGATGAAGATGAACAGGAAGACGAGAGTCCTGGTGTTCAGTTGAAGATGAAGACGAGAGTCCTGGTCTTCAGATGAAGACGAGGGTCCTGGTGTTCAGACGAAGATGAAGACAAGAGTCTTGGTGTTCAAGTGAAGATGAAGGTCCTGGTATTCAGATGAAGATGAGAGTCCTGGTCTTGAGATGAAGATGAGGATCCTGGTCTTCAGATGAAGTTGAACAGGAAGACGAGAGTCCTGGTGTTCAGATGTAGACAAGGGTCCTGGTGTTCAGATGAAGACAAGAGTCTGGGTGTTCAAGTGAAGATGAAGATCCTGGTCTTCAGATGAAGATGAAGACGAGCGTCTTGGTCTTCAGATGTAGACGAGAGTCCTGGTCTTCAGATGAAGACAAGGGTCTTGGTGTTGAAGTGAAGATGAAGGTCCTGGTATTCAGATGAAGATGAGGGTCCTGGTCTTCAGATGAAGATGAGAGTCCTTGTCTTCAGATGAAGATGAAGATCCTGGTCTTCAGATGAAGATGAACATGAAGACGAGAGTCTTGGTGTTCAGGTGAAGATGAAGGTCCTGGTATTCAGATGAAGATGAAGACGAGGGTAATGGTGTTCAGCTGAAGATGAAGACGAGAGTCCTGGTCTTCAGATGAAGACGAGAGTCCTGGTCTTCAGATGAAGATGAAGACAAGAGTCTTGGTGTTCAAGTGAAGATGAAGGTCCTGGTATTCAGATGAAGATGAGAGTCCTGGTCTTCAGATGAAGATGAGGATCCTGGTCTTCAGATGAAGATGAACAGAAAGACGAGAGTCCTGGTGTTCAGGTGAAGATGAAGACGAGAGTCCTGGTCTTCAGATGAAGACGAGGGTCCTGGTGTTCAGATGAAGATGAAGACAAGAGTCTTGGTGTTCAAATGAAGATGAAGGTTCTGGTATTCAGATGAAGACGAGGGTCCTGGTCTTATGATGAAGATGAAGACAAGAGTCTTGGTGTTCAAGTGAAGATAAAGGTCCTGGTGTTCAGATGAAGATGAGAGTCCTGGTCTTCAGATGAAGATAAGGATCCTGGTCTTCAGATGAAGATGAACAGGAAGACGAGAGTCCTGGTCTTCAGATGAAGACAAGAGTCTTGGTGTTCAAGTGAAGATGAAGGTCCTGGTGTTCAGATGAAGATGAAGACGAGGGTCCTGGTGTTCAGATGAAGACAAGAGTGTTGGTGTTCAAGTGAAGATGAAGGTCCTGGTATTCAGATGAAGACGAGGGTCCTGGTCTTCAGATGAAGATGAGAGTCCCTGTCTTCAGATGAAGATCCTGGTCTTCAGATGAAGATGAACATGAAGACGATAGTCCTGGTGTTCAGGTGAAGATGAAGACAAGAGTCTTGGTGTTCAAGTGAAGATGAAGGTCCTGGTGTTCAGATGAAGATGAGAGTCCTGGTTTTCAGATGAAGATAAGGATCCTGGTCTTCAGATGAAGATGAACAGGAAGACGAGAGTCCTGGTCTTCAGATGAAGATGAAGACAAGAGTCTTGGTGTTCAAGTGAAGATGAAGGTCCTGGTATTCAGATGAAGATGAAGACGAGGGTCCTGGTGTTCAGATGAAGATGAAGACAAGAGTCCTGGTCTTCAGATGAAGATGAAGACAAGAGTCTTGGTGTTCAAGTGAAGATGAAGGTCCTGGTATTCAGATGAAGATGAGAGTCCTGGTCTTAAGATGAAGATAAGGATCCTGGTCTTCAGATGAAGATGAACAGGAAGACGGGAGTCCTGGTGTTCAGGTGAAGAATAAGACGACAGTGCTGTTCTTCAGATGAAGACGAGGGTCCTGGTGTTCAGATGAAGATGAAGACAAGAGTCTTGGTGTTCAAGTGAAGATGAAGGTCCTGGTATTCAGATGAAGACGAGGGTCCTGGTCTTCAGATGAAGACAAGAGTCTTGGTGTTCAAGTGAAGATGAAGGTCCTGGTATTCAGATGAAGATGAGGGTCCTGGTCTTCAGATGAAGATGAGAGTCCCTGTCTTCAGATGAAGATCCTGGTCTTCAGATGAAGATGAACATGAAGACGATAGTCCTGGTGTTCAGGTGAAGATGAAGACAAGAGTCTTGGTGTTCAAGTGAAGATGAAGGTCCTGGTATTCAGATGAAGACGAGGGTCCTGGTCTTCAGATGAAGATGAAGACAAGAGTCTTGGTGTTCAAGTGAAGATGAAGGTCCTGGTATTCAGATGAAGATGAAGACGAGGGTCCTGGTGTTCAGATGAAGATGAAGACGAGAGTCTTGGTCTTCAGATGAAGACGAGAGTCCTGGTCTTCAGATGAAGATGAAGATGAAGACAAGAGTCTTGGTGTTGAAGTGAAGATGAAGACAAGAGTCTTGGTGTTCAAGTGAAGATGAAGGTCCTGGTATTCAGATGAAGACGAGGGTCCTGGTCTTCAGATGAAGATGAAGACAAGAGTCCTGGTGTTCAAGTGAAGATGAAGGTCCCGGTGTTCAGATGAAGATGAGAGTCCTGGTCTTCAGATGAAGATAAGGATCCTGGTCTTCAGACGAAGATGAACAGGAGGACGAGAGTCCTGGTGTTCAGATGAAGATGAAGACGAGAGTCTTGGTCTTCAGATGAAGACGAGAGTCCTGGTCTTCAGATGAAGATGAAGATGAAGATGAAGACAAGAGTCTTGGTGTTGAAGTGAAGATGAGGACAAGAGTCTTGGTGTTCAAGTGAAGATGAAGGTCCTGGTATTCAGATGAAGACGAGGGTCCTGGTTTTCAGATGAAGATGAAGACAAGAGTCCTGGTGTTCAAGTGAAGATGAAGGTCCCGGTGTTCAGATGAAGATGAGAGTCCTGGTCTTCAGATGAAGATAAGGATCCTGGTCTTCAGATGAAGATGAACAGGAGGACGAGAGTCCTGGTGTTCAGATGAAGATGAAGACGAGAGTCTTGGTCTTCAGATGAAGACGAGAGTCCTGGTCTTCAGATGAAGATGAAGACAAGAGTCTCGGTGTTCAAGTGAAGATGAAGGTACTGGTATTCAGATGAAGATGAGGGTTCTGGTCGTCAGATGAAGATGAGAGTCCTGGTCTTCAGATGAAGATGAAGATCCTAGTCTTCAGATGAAGATGAACATGAAGACGAGAGTCTTGGTGCTCAGGTGAAGATGAAGGTCCTGGTATTCAGATGAAGATGAAGACGAGGGTCCTGGTGTTCAGCTGAAGATGAAGACGAGAGTCCTGGTGTTCAGATGAAGACAAGAGTCTTGGTGTTCAAGTGAAGATGAAGGTCCTGGTATTCAGATGAAGACGAGAGTCCTGGTCTTCAGATGAAGATGAGAGTCCTGGTCTTCAGATGAAGATGAGAGTCCTGGTCTTTGGATGAAGATGAAGATCCTGGTCTTCAGATGAAGATGAACATGGAGACGAGAGTCTTGGTGCTCAGGTGAAGACGAAGGTCCTGGTATTCAGATGAAGATGAAGACGAGGGTCCTGGTGTTCAGATGAAGATGAAGTCAAGAGTCTTGGTGTTCAAGTGAAGATGAAGGTCCTGGTATTCAGATGAAGATGAGAGTCCTGGTCTTCAGATGAAGATAAGGATCCTGGTCTTCAGATGAAGATGAACAGGAAGACGAGAGTCCTGGTGTTCAGGTGAAGATGAAGACGAGAGTCCTGGTCTTCAAGTGAAGATGAAGGTCCTGTATTCAGATGAAGATGAGAGTCTCGGTGTTCAAGTGAAGATGAAGGATCCTGGTATTCAGATGAAGATGAGGGTTCTGGTCGTCAGATGAAGATGAGAGTCCTGGTCTTCAGATGAAGATGAAGATCCTAGTCTTCAGATGAAGATGAACATGAAGACGAGAGTCTTGGTGCTCAGGTGAAGATGAAGGTCCTGGTATTCAGATGAAGATGAAGACGAGGGTCCTGGTGTTCAGCTGAAGATGAAGACGAGAGTCCTGGTGTTCAGATGAAGACAAGAGTCTTGGTGTTCAAGTGAAGATGAAGGTCCTGGTATTCAGATGAAGACGAGAGTCCTGGTCTTTGGATGAAGATGAAGATCCTGGTCTTCAGATGAAGATGAACATGGAGACGAGAGTCTTGGTGCTCAGGTGAAGACGAAGGTCCTGGTATTAAGATGAAGATGAAGACGAGGGTAATGGTGTTCAGCTGAAGATGAAGACGAGAGTCCTGGTCTTCAGATGAAGACGAGAGTCCTGGTCTTCAGATGAAGATGAAGACAAGAGTCTTGGTGTTCAAGTGAAGATGAAGGTCCTGGTATTCAGATGAAGACGAGGGTCCTGGTCTTCAGATGAAGATGAAGACAAGAGTCTTGGTGTTCAAGTGAAGATGAAGGTCCTGGTGTTCAGATGAAGACGAGAGTCCTGGTCTTCAGATGAAGATAAGGATCCTGGTCTTCAGATGAAGATGAACAGGAAGACGAGAGTCCTGGTGTTCAGATGAAGACGAGCGTCTTGGTCTTCAGATGTAGACGAGAGTCCTGGTCTTCAGATGAAGACAAGGGTCTTGGTGTTCAAGTGAAGACGAAGGTCCTGGTATTCAGATGAAGATGAGGGTCCTGGTCTTCAGATGAAGATGAGAGTCCTTGTCTTCAGATGAAGATGAAGATCCTGGTCTTCAGATGAAGATGAACACGAAGACGAGAGTCTTGGTGTTCAGGTGAAGATGAAGGTCCTGGTATTCAGATGAAGATGAAGACGAGAGTCCTGGTGTTCAGCTGAAGATGAAGACGAGAGTCTTGGTGTTCAAGTGAAGATGAAGGTCCTGGTATTCAGATGAAGATGACAGTCCTGGTCTTCAGATGAAGATGAGGATCCTGGTCTTCAGATGAAGATGAACAGAAAGACGAGAGTCCTGGTGTTCAGGTGAAGATGAAGACGAGAGTCCTGGTCTTCAGATGAAGACGAGGGTCCTGGTGTTCAGATGAAGATGAAGAAAGGAGTCTTGGTGTTCAAGTGAAGATGAAGGTTCTGGTATTCAGATGAAGACGAGGGTCCTGGTCTTCAGATGAAGATGAAGACAAGAGTCTTGGTGTTCAAGTGAAGATGAAGGTCCTGTTATTCAGATGAAGATGAGAGTCCTGGTCTTCAGATGAAGATAAGGATCCTGGTCTTCAGATGAAGATGAACAGGAAGACGAGAGTCCTGGCGTTCAGGTGAAGATGAAGACGAGAGTCCTGGTCTTCAGATGAAGATGAAGACAAGAGTCTTGGTGTTCAAGTGAAGATGAAGGTCCTGGTATTCAGATGAAGATGAGGGTCCTGGTGTTCAGATGAAGATGAAGACGAGAGTCTTGGTCTTCAGATGAAGACGAGAGTCCTGGTCTTCAGATGAAGATGAAGACAAAAGTCTTGGTGTTCAAGTGAAGATGAAGGTCCTGTTATTCAGATGTAGATGAGAGTCCTGGTCTTCAGATGAAGATGAACAGGAAGACGAGAGTCCTGCTGTTCAGGTGAAGATGAAGACAAGAGTCCTGATCTTCAGAGAAAGATGAAGACGAGGGTCCTGGTGTTCAAGTGAAGATGAAGGTCCTGTTATTCAGATGAAGATGAGAGTCCTGGTCTTCAGATGAAGATAAGGATCCTGGTCTTCAGATGAAGATGAACAGGAAGACGAGAGTCCTGGCGTTCAGGTGAAGATGAAGACGAGAGTCCTGGTCTTCAGATGAAGATGAAGACAAGAGTCTTGGTGTTCAAGTGAAGATGAAGGTCCTGGTATTCAGATGAAGATGAAGACAAGAGTGTTGGTGTTCAAGTGAGGATGAAGGTCCTGGTATTCAGATGAAGACGAGGGTCCTGGTCTTCAGATGAAGATGAAGACAAGAGTCTTGGTGTTCAAGTGAAGATGAAGGTCCTGGTCTTCAGATGAAGACGAGAGTCCCGGTCTTCAGATGAAGATGAGGATCCTGGTCTTCAGATGAAGATGAACAGGAAGACGAGAGTCCTGGTGTTCAGATGAAGATGAAGACGAGGGTCCTGGTCTTCAGATGAAGACGAGAGTACTGGTCTTCAGATGAAGACATGAGTCTTGGTGTTCAAGTGAAGATGAAGGTCCTGGTATTCAGATGAAGATGAGGGTCCTGGTCTTCAGATGAAGATGAGAGTCCTGGTCTTCAGATGAAGATGAAGATCCTGGTCTTCAGATGAAGATGAACATGAAGACGAGAGTCTTGGTGTTCAGGTGAAGATGAAGGTCCTGGTATTCAGATGAAGATGAAGACGAGGGTCCTGGTGTTCAGCTGAAGATGAAGACAAGAGTCCTGGTCTTCTGATGAAGACGAGGGTCCTGGTGTTCAGATGAAGATGAAGACAAGAGTGTTGGTGTTCAAGTGAGGATGAAGGTCCTGGTATTCAGATGAAGACGAGGGTCCTGGTCTTCAGATGAAGATGAAGACAAGAGTCTTGGTGTTCAAGTGAAGATGAAGGTCCTGGTATTCAGATGGAGATGAGAGTCCTGGTCTTAAGATGAAGATAAGGATCCTGGTCTTCAGATGAAGATGAACAAGAAGACGAGAGTCCTGGTGTTCAGGTGAAGAATAAGACGACAGTGCTGGTCTTCAGATGAAGACGAGGGTCCTGGTGTTCAGATGAAGATGAAGATGAAGACAAGAGTCTTGGTGTTCAAGTGAAGATGAAGGTCCTGGTATTCAGATGAAGATGAGGAGTCCTGGTCTTCAGATGAAGATGAAGATCCTGGTCTTCAGATGAAGATGAACATGAAGACGAGAGTCTTGGTGTTCAGGTGAAGATGAAGGTTCTGGTATTCAGATGAAGATGAAGACGAGGGTCGTGGCGTTCAGATGAAGATGAAGACGAGAGTCCTGGTCTTCTGATGAAGACGAGGGTCCTGGTGTTCAGATGAAGATGAAGACAAGAGTCCTGGTCTTCAGATGAAGATGAAGACAAGGGTCTTGGTGTTCAAGTGAAGATGAAGGTCCTGGTATTCAGATGAAGATGAAGACGAGGGTCCTGGTGTTCAGATGAAGATGAAGACGAGAGTACTGGTCTTCAGATGAAGACAAGAGTCTTGGAGTTCAAGTGAAGATGAAGGTCCTGGTATTCAGATGAAGATGAGAGTCCTGGTCTTCAGATGAAGATGAGGGTCCTGGTCTTTGGATGAAGATGAAGATCCTGGTCTTCAGGTGAAGATGAACATGAAGACGAGAGTCTTGGTGTTCAGGTGAAGATGAAGGTCCTGGTATTCAGATGAAGATGAAGACGAGGGTCCTGGTGTTCAGCTGAAGATGAAGACAAGAGTCCTGGTCTTCTGATGAAGACGAGGGTCCTGGTGTTCAGATGAAGATGAAGACAAGAGTGTTGGTGTTCAAGTGAGGATGAAGGTCCTGGTATTCAGATGAAGACGAGGGTCCTGGTCTTCAGATGAAGATGAAGACAAGAGTCTTGGTGTTCAAGTGAAGATGAAGGTCCTGGTATTCAGATGAAGATGAGAGTCCTGGTATTCAGATGAAGATAAGGATCCTGGTCTTCAGATGAAGATGAACAAGAAGACGAGAGTCCTGGTGTTCAGGTGAAGATGAAGACGAGGGTCCTGGTCTTCAGATGAAGACGAGGGTCCTGGTGTTCAGATGAAGATGAAGACAAGAGTCTTGGTGTTCAAGTGAAGATGAAGGTCCTGGTCTTCAGATGAAGATGAGGGTCCTGGTGTTCAGATGAAGACAAGAGTCTTGGTGTTCAAGTTAAGATGAAGGTCCTGGTATTCAGATGAAGACGACAGTCCTGGTCTTCACATGAACATGAAGACAAGAGTCTTGGTGTTCAAGTGAAGATGAAGGTCCTGGTATTCAGATGAAGATGAGAGTCCTGGTCTTCAGATTAAGATGAAGACAAGAGTCTTGGTGTTGAAGTGAAGATGAAGACGAGGGTCCTGGTGCTCAGATGAAGACAAGAGTCTTGGTGTACAAGTGAAGATGAAGGTCCTGGTATTCAGATGAAGACGAGGGTCCTGGTCTTCAGATGAAGATGAAGACAAGAGTCCTGGTGTTCAAGTGAAGATGAAGGTCCCGGTGTTCAGATGAAGATGAGAGTCCTGGTATTCAGATGAAGATAAGGATCCTGGTCTTCAGATGAAGATGAACAGGACCACAAGAGTCCTGGTGTTCAGATGAAGATGAAGACGAGAGTCTTGGTCTTCAGATGAAGACGAGAGTCCTGGTCTTCAGATGACGATGACGACAAGAGTCTTGGTGTTCAAGTGAAGATGAAGGTCCTGGTATTCAGATGAAGACGAGAGTCCTAGTCTTCAGAGGAAGATGAAGATGAGAGTCCTGGTCTTCAGATGAAGATGAGAGTCCTGGTCTTTGGATTAAGATGAAGATCCTGGTCTTCAGATGAAGATGAAGACGAGGGTCCTGGTGTTCAGATGAAGATGAAGACGAGAGTGCTGGTCTGCTGATGAAGACGAGGGTCCTGGTGTTCAGATGAAGATGAAGACAAGAGTGTTGGTGTTCAAGTGAAGATGAAGGTCCTGGTATTCAGATGAAGATGAGAGTCCTGGTCTTCAGATGAAGATAAGGATCCTGGTCTTCAGATGAAGATGAACAGGAAGACGAGAGTCCTGGTGTTCAGGTGAAGATGAAGACGACAGTGCTGGTCTTGAGATGAAGACGAGGGTCCTGGTGTTCAGATGAAGATGAAGACAAGAGTCTTGGTGTTCAAGTGAAGATGAAGGTCCTGTTATTCAGATGAAGATGAGAGTCCTGGTCTTCAGATGAAGATAAGGATCCTGGTCTTCAGATGAAGATGAACAGGAAGACGAGAGTCCTGGTGTTCAGGTGAAGATGAAGACGACAGTGCTGGTCTTCAGATGAAGACGAGGGTCCTGGTGTTCAGATGAAGATGAAGACGAGAGTCTTGGTGTTCAAATGAAGATGAAGGTCCTGTTATTCAGATGAAGATGAGAGTCCTGGTCTTCAGATGAAGATAAGGATCCTGGTCTTCAGATGAAGATGAACAGGAAGACGAGAGTCCTGGTGTTCAGGTGAAGATGAAGACGAGAGTCCTGGTCTTCAGATGAAGATGAAGACAAGAGTCTTGGTGTTCAAGTGAAGATGAAGGTCCTGGTATTCAGATGAAGATGAGGGTCCTGATGTTCAGATGAAGATGAAGACGAGAGTCTTGGTCTTCAGATGAAGACGAGAGTCCTGGTCTTCAGATGAAGACAAAAGTCTTGGTGTTCAAGTGAAGATGAAGGTCCTGTTATTCAGATGTAGATGAGAGTCCTGGTCTTCAGATGAAGATAAGGATCCTGGTCTTCAGATGAAGATGAACAGGAAGACGAGAGTCCTGCTGTTCAGGTGAAGATGAAGACAAGAGTCCTGATCTTCAGAGAAAGATGAAGACGAGGGTCCTGGTGTTCAAGTGAAGATGAAGGTCCCGGTATTCAGATGAAGATGAAGACGAGGGTCCTGGTGTTCAGATGAAGATGAAGACGAGAGTCGTGGTCTTCAGATGAAGACGAGAGTCCTGGTCTTCAGATGAAGATAAGAGTCATGGTCTTCAGATGAAGATGAAGATCCTGGTCTTCAGGTGAAGATGAACATGAAGACGAGAGTCTTGGTGTTCAGGTGAAGATGAAGGTCCTGGTATTCAGATGAAGATGAAGACGAGGGTCCTGGTGTTCAGCTGAAGATGAAGACAAGAGTGCTGGTCTTCTGATGAAGACGAGGGTCCTGGTGTTCAGATGAAGATGAAGATGAAGACAAGAGTCTTGGTGTTCAAGTGAAGATGAAGGTCCTGGTATTCAGATGAAGATGAGGAGTCCTGGTCTTCAGATGAAGATGAAGATCCTGGTCTTCAGATGAAGATGAACATGAAGACGAGAGTCTTGGTGTTCAGGTGAAGATGAAGGTCCTGGTATTCAGATGAAGATGAAGACGAGGGTCGTGGCGTTCAGATGAAGATGAAGACGAGAGTCCTGGTCTTCTGATGAAGACGAGGGTCCTGGTGTTCAGATGAAGATGAAGACAAGAGTCCTGGTCTTCAGATGAAGATGAAGACAAGGGTCTTGGTGTTCAAGTGAAGATGAAGGTCCTGGTATTCAGATGAAGATGAAGACGAGGGTCCTGGTGTTCAGATGAAGACGAAGACGAGAGTACTGGTCTTCAGATGAAGACAAGAGTCTTGGAGTTCAAGTGAAGATGAAGGTCCTGGTATTCAGATGAAGATGAGAGTCCTGGTCTTCAGATGAAGATGAGGGTCCTGGTCTTTGGATGAAGATGAAGATCCTGGTCTTCAGGTGAAGATGAACATGAAGACGAGAGTCTTGGTGTTCAGGTGAAGATGAAGGTCCTGGTATTCAGATGAAGATGAAGACGAGGGTCCTGGTGTTCAGCTGAAGATGAAGACAAGAGTCCTGGTCTTCTGATGAAGACGAGGGTCCTGGTGTTCAGATGAAGATGAAGACAAGAGTGTTGGTGTTCAAGTGAGGATGAAGGTCCTGGTATTCAGATGAAGACGAGGGTCCTGGTCTTCAGATGAAGATGAAGACAAGAGTCTTGGTGTTCAAGTGAAGATGAAGGTCCTGGTATTCAGATGAAGATGAGAGTCCTGGTATTCAGATGAAGATAAGGATCCTGGTCTTCAGATGAAGATGAACAAGAAGACGAGAGTCCTGGTGTTCAGGTGAAGATGAAGACGAGGGTCCTGGTCTTCAGATGAAGACGAGGGTCCTGGTGTTCAGATGAAGATGAAGACAAGAGTCTTGGTGTTGAAGTGAAGATGAAGGTCCTGGTCTTCAGATGAAGATGAAGGTCCTGGTATTCAGATGAAGACGACAGTCCTGGTCTTCACATGAACATGAAGACAAGAGTCTTGGTGTTCAAGTGAAGATGAAGGTCCTGGTATTCAGATGAAGATGAGAGTCCTGGTCTTCAGATTAAGATGAGGATCCTGGTCTTCAGATGAAGATGAACAGGAAGACGAGAGTCCTGGTGTTCAGGTGAAGATGAAGACAAGAGTCCTGGTCGTCAGATGAAGACGAGGGTCCTGGTGTTCAGATGAAGATGAAGACAAGAGTCTTAGTGTTCAAGTGAAGATGAAGGTCCTGGTATTCAGATGAAGATGAGGATCCTGGTCTTCAGATGAAGATGAGAGTCCTGGTCTTCAGATGAAGATGAAGACAAGAGTCTTGGTGTTCAAGTGAAGATGAGAGTCCTGGTCTTCAGATGAAGATAAGGATCCTGGTCTTCAGATGAAGATGAACAGGAAGACGAGAGTCCTGGTGTTCAGGTGAAGATGAAGAGGAGAGGCCTGGTCCTCAGATGAAGACGAGGGTCCTGGTGTTCAGGCGAAGATGAAGACAAGAGTCTTGGTGTTCAAGTGAAGATGAAGGTCCTGGTATTCAGATGAAGATGAGGGTCCTGGTTTTCAGATGAAGATGAAGACGAGAGTACTGGTCTTCAGATGAAGATGAAGACAAGAGTCTTGGTGTTCAAGTGAAGAAGAAGGTCCTGGTATTCAGATGAAGATGAGAGTCCTGGTCTTCAGATGAAGATGAGAGTCCTGTTCTTCAGATGAAGATGAGGGTCCTGGTCTTTGGATGAAGATGAAGATCCTGGTCTTAAGATGAAGATGAACATGAAGACGACAGTCCTGGTGTTCAGGTGAAGATGAAGACGAGAGTCCTGGTCTTCAGATGAAGACGAGGGTCCTGGTGTTCAGACGAAGATGAAGACAAGAGTCTTGGTGTTCAAGTGAAGATGAAGGTCCTGGTATTCAGATGAAGATGAGAGTCCTGGTCTTCAGATGAAGATGAGGATCCTGGTCTTCACATGAAGTTGAACAGGAAGACGAGAGTCCTGGTGTTCAGATGAAGATGAAGACGAGGGTCCTGGTGTTCAGATGAAGACAAGAGTCTGGGTGTTCAAGTGAAGATGAAGGTCCTGGTATTCGGATGAAGACGAGGGTCCTGGTCTTCAGATGAAGATGAAGACAAGAGTCTTGGTGTTCAAGTGAAGATGA
Organism: Amphiprion ocellaris; assembly: GCF_022539595.1. Taxonomy (NCBI): domain Eukaryota; kingdom Metazoa; phylum Chordata; class Actinopteri; family Pomacentridae; genus Amphiprion; species Amphiprion ocellaris. Next base: position 22,837,444 of record NC_072768.1, read on the forward strand.
AGGTCCTGGTGTTCAGATGAAGACGAGAGTCCTGGTCTTCAGATGAAGATAAGGATCCTGGTCTTCAGATGAAGATGAACAGGAAGACGAGAGTCCTGGTGTTCAGATGAAGACGAGCGTCTTGGTCTTCAGATGTAGACGAGAGTCCTGGTCTTCAGATGAAGACAAGGGTCTTGGTGTTCAAGTGAAGACGAAGGTCCTGGTATTCAGATGAAGATGAGGGTCCTGGTCTTCAGATGAAGATGAGAGTCCTTGTCTTCAGATGAAGATGAAGATCCTGGTCTTCAGATGAAGATGAACACGAAGACGAGAGTCTTGGTGTTCAGGTGAAGATGAAGGTCCTGGTATTCAGATGAAGATGAAGACGAGAGTCCTGGTGTTCAGCTGAAGATGAAGACGAGAGTCTTGGTGTTCAAGTGAAGATGAAGGTCCTGGTATTCAGATGAAGATGACAGTCCTGGTCTTCAGATGAAGATGAGGATCCTGGTCTTCAGATGAAGATGAACAGAAAGACGAGAGTCCTGGTGTTCAGGTGAAGATGAAGACGAGAGTCCTGGTCTTCAGATGAAGACGAGGGTCCTGGTGTTCAGATGAAGATGAAGAAAGGAGTCTTGGTGTTCAAGTGAAGATGAAGGTTCTGGTATTCAGATGAAGACGAGGGTCCTGGTCTTCAGATGAAGATGAAGACAAGAGTCTTGGTGTTCAAGTGAAGATCTAGGTCCTGGTGTTCAGATGAAGATGAGAGTCCTGGTCTTCAGGTGAAGATAAGGATCCTGGTCTTCAGATGAAGATGAACAGGAAGACGAGAGTCCTGGTGTTCAGGTGAAGATGAACACGAGAGTCCTGGTCTTCAGATGAAGATGAAGACAAGAGTCTTGGTGTTCAAGTGAAGATGAAGGTCCTGGTATTCAGATGAAGATGAGGGTCCTGGTCTTCAGATGAAGATGAGAGTCCTGGTCTTCAGATGAAGATGAAGATCCTGGTCTTCAGATGAAGATGAACATGAAGACGAGAGTCTTGGTGTTCAGGTGAAGATGAAGGCCCTGGTATTCAGATGAAGATGAAGACGAGGGTCCTGGCGTTCAGATGAAGATGAAGACGAGAGTCCTGGTCTTCTGATGAAGACGAGGGTCCTCGTGTTCAGATGAAAATGAAGACAAGAGTCCTGGTCTTCAGATGAAGATGAAGACAAGAGTCTTGGTGTTCAAGTGAAGATGAAGGTCCTGGTATTCAGATGAAGATGAAGACGAAGGTCCTGGTGTTCAGATGAAGACGAGAGTACTGGTCTTCAGATGAAGATGAAGATGAAGACAAGAGTCTTGGTGTTCAAGTGAAGATGAAGGTCCTGGTATTCAGATGAAGATGAGAGTCCTGGTCTTCAGATGAAGATGAGGGTCCTGGTCTTTGGATGAAGATGAAGACAAGAGTGTTGGTGTTCAAGTGAGGATGAAGGTCCTGGTATTCAGATGAAGACGACGGTCCTGGTCTTCAGATGAAGATGAAGACAAGAGTCTTGGTGTTCAAGTGAAGATGAAGGTCCTGGTCTTCAGATGAAGACGAGAGTCCCGGTCTTCAGATGAAGATGAGGATCCTGGTCTTCAGATGAAGATGAACAGGAAGACGAGAGTCCTGGTGTTCAGATGAAGATGAAGACGAGGGTCCTGGTCTTCAGATGAAGACGAGAGTACTGGTCTTCAGATGAAGACATGAGTCTTGGTGTTCAAGTGAAGATGAAGGTCCTGGTATTCAGATGAAGATGAGGGTCCTGGTCTTCAGATGAAGATGAGAGTCCTGGTCTTCAGATGAAGATGAAGATCCTGGTCTTCAGATGATGATGAACATGAAGACGAGAGTCTTGGTGTTCAGGTGAAGATGAAGGTCCTGGTATTCAGATGAAAATGAAGACGAGGGTCCTGGTGTTCAGATGAAGATGAAGACGAGAGTCCTGGTCTTCTGATGAAAACGAGGGTCCTGGTGTTCAGATGAAGATGAAGACAAGAGTCTTGGTGTTCAAGTGAAGATGAAGGTCCTGGTATTCAGATGAAGATGAAGACGAGGGTCCTGGTGTTCAGCTGAAGATGAAGACGAGAGTCCTGGTCTTCAGATGAAGACGAGAGTCCTGGTCTTCAGATGAAGATGAAGACAAGAGTCTTGGTGTTCAAGTGAAGATGAAGGTCCTGGTATTCAGATGAAGATGAGAGTCCTGGTCTTCAGATTAAGATGAGGATCCTGGTCTTCAGATGAAGATGAACAGGAAGACGAGAGTCCTGGTGTTCAGGTGAAGATGAAGACGAGAGTCCTGGTCTTCAGATGAAGACGAGGGTCCTGGTTTTCAGATGAAGATGAAGACAAGAGTCTTGGTGTTCAAGTGAAGATGAAGGTCCTAGTATTCAGATGAAGACGAGGGTCCTGGTCTTCAGATCAAGATGAGAGTCCTGGTCTTCAGATGAACATAAGGATCCTGGTCTTCAGATGAAGATGAACAGGAAGACGAGAGTCCTGGTGTTCAGGTGAAGATGAAGACGAGAGTCCTGGTCTTCAGATGAAGACGAGGGTCCTGGTGTTCAGACGAAGATGAAGACAAGAGTCTTGGTGTTCAAGTGAAGATGAAGGTCCTGGTATTCAGATGAAGATGAGAGTCCTGGTCTTGAGATGAAGATGAGGATCCTGGTCTTCAGATGAAGTTGAACAGGAAGACGAGAGTCCTGGTGTTCAGATGAAGACAAGGGTCCTGGTGTTCAGATGAAGACAAGAGTCTGGGTGTTCAAGTGAAGATGAAGATCCTGGTCTTCAGATGAAGATGAAGACGAGCGTCTTGGTCTTCAGATGTAGACGAGAGTCCTGGTCTTCAGATGAAGACAAGGGTCTTGGTGTTGAAGTGAAGATGAAGGTCCTGGTATTCAGATGAAGATGAGGGTCCTGGTCTTCAGATGAAGATGAGAGTCCTTGTCTTCAGATGAAGATGAAGATCCTGGTCTTCAGATGAAGATGAACATGAAGACGAGAGTCTTGGTGTTCAGGTGAAGATGAAGGTCCTGGTATTCAGATGAAGATGAAGACGAGGGTAATGGTGTTCAGCTGAAGATGAAGACGAGAGTCCTGGTCTTCAGATGAAGACGAGAGTCCTGGTCTTCAGATGAAGATGAAGACAAGAGTCTTGGTGTTCAAGTGAAGATGAAGGTCCTGGTATTCAGATGAAGACGAGGGTCCTGGTCTTCAGATGAAGATGAAGACAAGAGTCTTGGTGTTCAAGTGAAGATGAAGGTCCTGGTGTTCAGATGAAGACGAGAGTCCTGGTCTTCAGATGAAGATAAGGATCCTGGTCTTCAGATGAAGATGAACAGGAAGACGAGAGTCCTGGTGTTCAGATGAAGACGAGCGTCTTGGTCTTCAGATGTAGACGAGAGTCCTGGTCTTCAGATGAAGACAAGGGTCTTGGTGTTCAAGTGAAGACGAAGGTCCTGGTATTCAGATGAAGATGAGGGTCCTGGTCTTCAGATGAAGATGAGAGTCCTTGTCTTCAGATGAAGATGAAGATCCTGGTCTTCAGATGAAGATGAACACGAAGACGAGAGTCTTGGTGTTCAGGTGAAGATGAAGGTCCTGGTATTCAGATGAAGATGAAGACGAGAGTCCTGGTGTTCAGCTGAAGATGAAGACGAGAGTCTTGGTGTTCAAGTGAAGATGAAGGTCCTGGTATTCAGATGAAGATGACAGTCCTGGTCTTCAGATGAAGATGAGGATCCTGGTCTTCAGATGAAGATGAACAGAAAGACGAGAGTCCTGGTGTTCAGGTGAAGATGAAGACGAGAGTCCTGGTCTTCAGATGAAGACGAGGGTCCTGGTGTTCAGATGAAGATGAAGAAAGGAGTCTTGGTGTTCAAGTGAAGATGAAGGTTTTGGTATTCAGATGAAGACGAGGGTCCTGGTCTTCAGATGAAGATGAAGACAAGAGTCTTGGTGTTCAAGTGAAGATCTAGGTCCTGGTGTTCAGATGAAGATGAGAGTCCTGGTCTTCAGGTGAAGATAAGGATCCTGGTCTTCAGATGAAGATGAACAGGAAGACGAGAGTCCTGGTGTTCAGGTGAAGATGAACACGAGAGTCCTGGTCTTCAGATGAAGATGAAGACAAGAGTCTTGGTGTTCAAGTGAAGATGAAGGTCCTGGTATTCAGATGAAGATGAGGGTCCTGGTCTTCAGATGAAGATGAGAGTCCTGGTCTTCAGATGAAGATGAAGATCCTGGTCTTCAGATGAAGATGAACATGAAGACGAGAGTCTTGGTGTTCAGGTGAAGATGAAGGCCCTGGTATTCAGATGAAGATGAAGACGAGGGTCCTGGCGTTCAGATGAAGATGAAGACGAGAGTCCTGGTCTTCTGATGAAGACGAGGGTCCTCGTGTTCAGATGAAAATGAAGACAAGAGTCCTGGTCTTCAGATGAAGATGAAGACAAGAGTCTTGGTGTTCAAGTGAAGATGAAGGTCCTGGTATTCAGATGAAGATGAAGACGAAGGTCCTGGTGTTCAGATGAAGACGAGAGTACTGGTCTTCAGATGAAGATGAAGATGAAGACAAGAGTCTTGGTGTTCAAGTGAAGATGAAGGTCCTGGTATTCAGATGAAGATGAGAGTCCTGGTCTTCAGATGAAGATGAGGGTCCTGGTCTTTGGATGAAGATGAAGACAAGAGTGTTGGTGTTCAAGTGAGGATGAAGGTCCTGGTATTCAGATGAAGACGAGGGTCCTGGTCTTCAGATGAAGATGAAGACAAGAGTCTTGGTGTTCAAGTGAAGATGAAGGTCCTGGTCTTCAGATGAAGACGAGAGTCCCGGTCTTCAGATGAAGATGAGGATCCTGGTCTTCAGATGAAGATGAACAGGAAGACGAGAGTCCTGGTGTTCAGATGAAGATGAAGACGAGGGTCCTGGTCTTCAGATGAAGACGAGAGTACTGGTCTTCAGATGAAGACATGAGTCTTGGTGTTCAAGTGAAGATGAAGGTCCTGGTATTCAGATGAAGATGAGGGTCCTGGTCTTCAGATGAAGATGAGAGTCCTGGTCTTCAGATGAAGATGAAGATCCTGGTCTTCAGATGATGATGAACATGAAGACGAGAGTCTTGGTGTTCAGGTGAAGATGAAGGTCCTGGTATTCAGATGAAAATGAAGACGAGGGTCCTGGTGTTCAGATGAAGATGAAGACGAGAGTCCTGGTCTTCTGATGAAAACGAGGGTCCTGGTGTTCAGATGAAGATGAAGACAAGAGTCTTGGTGTTCAAGTGAAGATGAAGGTCCTGGTATTCAGATGAAGATGAAGACGAGGGTCCTGGTGTTCAGCTGAAGATGAAGACGAGAGTCCTGGTCTTCAGATGAAGACGAGAGTCCTGGTCTTCAGATGAAGATGAAGACAAGAGTCTTGGTGTTCAAGTGAAGATGAAGGTCCTGGTATTCAGATGAAGATGAGAGTCCTGGTCTTCAGATTAAGATGAGGATCCTGGTCTTCAGATGAAGATGAACAGGAAGACGAGAGTCCTGGTGTTCAGGTGAAGATGAAGACGAGAGTCCTGGTCTTCAGATGAAGACGAGGGTCCTGGTTTTCAGATGAAGATGAAGACAAGAGTCTTGGTGTTCAAGTGAAGATGAAGGTCCTAGTATTCAGATGAAGACGAGGGTCCTGGTCTTCAGATCAAGATGAGAGTCCTGGTCTTCAGATGAACATAAGGATCCTGGTCTTCAGATGAAGATGAACAGGAAGACGAGAGTCCTGGTGTTCAGGTGAAGATGAAGACGAGAGTCCTGGTCTTCAGATGAAGACGAGGGTCCTGGTGTTCAGACGAAGATGAAGACAAGAGTCTTGGTGTTCAAGTGAAGATGAAGGTCCTGGTATTCAGATGAAGATGAGAGTCCTGGTCTTGAGATGAAGATGAGGATCCTGGTCTTCAGATGAAGTTGAACAGGAAGACGAGAGTCCTGGTGTTCAGATGAAGACAAGGGTCCTGGTGTTCAGATGAAGACAAGAGTCTGGGTGTTCAAGTGAAGATGAAGATCCTGGTCTTCAGATGAAGATGAAGACGAGCGTCTTGGTCTTCAGATGTAGACGAGAGTCCTGGTCTTCAGATGAAGACAAGGGTCTTGGTGTTGAAGTGAAGATGAAGGTCCTGGTATTCAGATGAAGATGAGGGTCCTGGTCTTCAGATGAAGATGAGAGTCCTTGTCTTCAGATGAAGATGAAGATCCTGGTCTTCAGATGAAGATGAACATGAAGACGAGAGTCTTGGTGTTCAGGTGAAGATGAAGGTCCTGGTATTCAGATGAAGATGAAGACGAGGGTAATGGTGTTCAGCTGAAGATGAAGACGAGAGTCCTGGTCTTCAGATGAAGACGAGAGTCCTGGTCTTCAGATGAAGATGAAGACAAGAGTCTTGGTGTTCAAGTGAAGATGAAGGTCCTGGTATTCAGATGAAGATGAGAGTCCTGGTCTTCAGATGAAGATGAGGATCCTGGTCTTCAGATGAAGATGAACAGAAAGACGAGAGTCCTGGTGTTCAGGTGAAGATGAAGACGAGAGTCCTGGTCTTCAGATGAAGACGAGGGTCCTGGTGTTCAGATGAAGATGAAGACAAGAGTGTTGGTGTTCAAGTGAGGATGAAGGTCCTGGTATTCAGATGAAGACGAGGGTCCTGGTCTTCAGATGAAGATGAAGACAAGAGTCTTGGTGTTCAAGTGAAGATGAAGGTCCTGGTATTCAGATGAAGATGAGAGTCCTGGTATTCAGATGAAGATAAGGATCCTGGTCTTCAGATGAAGATGAACAAGAAGACGAGAGTCCTGGTGTTCAGGTGAAGATGAAGACGAGGGTCCTGGTCTTCAGATGAAGACGAGGGTCCTGGTGTTCAGATGAAGATGAAGACAAGAGTCTTGGTGTTGAAGTGAAGATGAAGGTCCTGGTCTTCAGATGAAGATGAAGGTCCTGGTATTCAGATGAAGACGACAGTCCTGGTCTTCACATGAACATGAAGACAAGAGTCTTGGTGTTCAAGTGAAGATGAAGGTCCTGGTATTCAGATGAAGATGAGAGTCCTGGTCTTCAGATTAAGATGAGGATCCTGGTCTTCAGATGAAGATGAACAGGAAGACGAGAGTCCTGGTGTTCAGGTGAAGATGAAGACAAGAGTCCTGGTCGTCAGATGAAGACGAGGGTCCTGGTGTTCAGATGAAGATGAAGACAAGAGTCTTAGTGTTCAAGTGAAGATGAAGGTCCTGGTATTCAGATGAAGATGAGGATCCTGGTCTTCAGATGAAGATGAGAGTCCTGGTCTTCAGATGAAGATGAAGACAAGAGTCTTGGTGTTCAAGTGAAGATGAGAGTCCTGGTCTTCAGATGAAGATAAGGATCCTGGTCTTCAGATGAAGATGAACAGGAAGACGAGAGTCCTGGTGTTCAGGTGAAGATGAAGAGGAGAGGCCTGGTCCTCAGATGAAGACGAGGGTCCTGGTGTTCAGGCGAAGATGAAGACAAGAGTCTTGGTGTTCAAGTGAAGATGAAGGTCCTGGTATTCAGATGAAGATGAGGGTCCTGGTTTTCAGATGAAGATGAAGACGAGAGTACTGGTCTTCAGATGAAGATGAAGACAAGAGTCTTGGTGTTCAAGTGAAGAAGAAGGTCCTGGTATTCAGATGAAGATGAGAGTCCTGGTCTTCAGATGAAGATGAGAGTCCTGTTCTTCAGATGAAGATGAGGGTCCTGGTCTTTGGATGAAGATGAAGATCCTGGTCTTAAGATGAAGATGAACATGAAGACGACAGTCCTGGTGTTCAGGTGAAGATGAAGACGAGAGTCCTGGTCTTCAGATGAAGACGAGGGTCCTGGTGTTCAGACGAAGATGAAGACAAGAGTCTTGGTGTTCAAGTGAAGATGAAGGTCCTGGTATTCAGATGAAGATGAGAGTCCTGGTCTTCAGATGAAGATGAGGATCCTGGTCTTCACATGAAGTTGAACAGGAAGACGAGAGTCCTGGTGTTCAGATGAAGATGAAGACGAGGGTCCTGGTGTTCAGATGAAGACAAGAGTCTGGGTGTTCAAGTGAAGATGAAGGTCCTGGTATTCAGATGAAGACGAGGGTCCTGGTCTTCAGATGAAGATGAAGACAAGAGTCTTGGTGTTCAAGTGAAGATGAAGGTCCTGGTGTTCAGATGAAGACGAGAGTCCTGGTCTTCAGATGAAGATAAGGATCCTGGTCTTCAGATGAAGATGAACAGGAAGACGAGAGTCCTGGTGTTCAGATGAAGACGAGCGTCTTGGTCTTCAGATGTAGACGAGAGTCCTGGTCTTCAGATGAAGAAAAGGGTCTTGGTGTTCAAGTGAAGACGAAGGTCCTGGTATTCAGATGAAGATGAGGGTCCTGGTCTTCAGATGAAGATGAGAGTCCTTGTCTTCAGATGAAGATGAAGATCCTGGTCTTCAGATGAAGATGAACACGAAGACGAGAGTCTTGGTGTTCAGGTGAAGATGAAGGTCCTGGTATTCAGATGAAGATGAAGACGAGAGTCCTGGTGTTCAGCTGAAGATGAAGACGAGAGTCTTGGTGTTCAAGTGAAGATGAAGGTCCTGGTATTCAGATGAAGATGACAGTCCTGGTCTTCAGATGAAGATGAGGATCCTGGTCTTCAGATGAAGATGAACAGAAAGACGAGAGTCCTGGTGTTCAGGTGAAGATGAAGACGAGAGTCCTGGTCTTCAGATGAAGACGAGGGTCCTGGTGTTCAGATGAAGATGAAGAAAGGAGTCTTGGTGTTCAAGTGAAGATGAAGGTTCTGGTATTCAGATGAAGACGAGGGTCCTGGTCTTCAGATGAAGATGAAGACAAGAGTCTTGGTGTTCAAGTGAAGATCTAGGTCCTGGTGTTCAGATGAAGATGAGAGTCCTGGTCTTCAGGTGAAGATAAGGATCCTGGTCTTCAGATGAAGATGAACAGGAAGACGAGAGTCCTGGTGTTCAGGTGAAGATGAACACGAGAGTCCTGGTCTTCAGATGAAGATGAAGACAAGAGTCTTGGTGTTCAAGTGAAGATGAAGGTCCTGGTATTCAGATGAAGATGAGGGTCCTGGTCTTCAGATGAAGATGAGAGTCCTGGTCTTCAGATGAAGATGAAGATCCTGGTCTTCAGATGAAGATGAACATGAAGACGAGAGTCTTGGTGTTCAGGTGAAGATGAAGGCCCTGGTATTCAGATGAAGATGAAGACGAGGGTCCTGGCGTTCAGATGAAGATGAAGACGAGAGTCCTGGTCTTCTGATGAAGACGAGGGTCCTCGTGTTCAGATGAAAATGAAGACAAGAGTCCTGGTCTTCAGATGAAGATGAAGACAAGAGTCTTGGTGTTCAAGTGAAGATGAAGGTCCTGGTATTCAGATGAAGATGAAGACGAAGGTCCTGGTGTTCAGATGAAGACGAGAGTACTGGTCTTCAGATGAAGATGAAGATGAAGACAAGAGTCTTGGTGTTCAAGTGAAGATGAAGGTCCTGGTATTCAGATGAAGATGAGAGTCCTGGTCTTCAGATGAAGATGAGGGTCCTGGTCTTTGGATGAAGATGAAGACAAGAGTGTTGGTGTTCAAGTGAGGATGAAGGTCCTGGTATTCAGATGAAGACGACGGTCCTGGTCTTCAGATGAAGATGAAGACAAGAGTCTTGGTGTTCAAGTGAAGATGAAGGTCCTGGTCTTCAGATGAAGACGAGAGTCCCGGTCTTCAGATGAAGATGAGGATCCTGGTCTTCAGATGAAGATGAACAGGAAGACGAGAGTCCTGGTGTTCAGATGAAGATGAAGACGAGGGTCCTGGTCTTCAGATGAAGACGAGAGTACTGGTCTTCAGATGAAGACATGAGTCTTGGTGTTCAAGTGAAGATGAAGGTCCTGGTATTCAGATGAAGATGAGGGTCCTGGTCTTCAGATGAAGATGAGAGTCCTGGTCTTCAGATGAAGATGAAGATCCTGGTCTTCAGATGATGATGAACATGAAGACGAGAGTCTTGGTGTTCAGGTGAAGATGAAGGTCCTGGTATTCAGATGAAAATGAAGACGAGGGTCCTGGTGTTCAGATGAAGATGAAGACGAGAGTCCTGGTCTTCTGATGAAAACGAGGGTCCTGGTGTTCAGATGAAGATGAAGACAAGAGTCTTGGTGTTCAAGTGAAGATGAAGGTCCTGGTATTCAGATGAAGATGAAGACGAGGGTCCTGGTGTTCAGCTGAAGATGAAGACGAGAGTCCTGGTCTTCAGATGAAGACGAGAGTCCTGGTCTTCAGATGAAGATGAAGACAAGAGTCTTGGTGTTCAAGTGAAGATGAAGGTCCTGGTATTCAGATGAAGATGAGAGTCCTGGTCTTCAGATTAAGATGAGGATCCTGGTCTTCAGATGAAGATGAACAGGAAGACGAGAGTCCTGGTGTTCAGGTGAAGATGAAGACGAGAGTCCTGGTCTTCAGATGAAGACGAGGGTCCTGGTTTTCAGATGAAGATGAAGACAAGAGTCTTGGTGTTCAAGTGAAGATGAAGGTCCTAGTATTCAGATGAAGACGAGGGTCCTGGTCTTCAGATCAAGATGAGAGTCCTGGTCTTCAGATGAACATAAGGATCCTGGTCTTCAGATGAAGATGAACAGGAAGACGAGAGTCCTGGTGTTCAGGTGAAGATGAAGACGAGAGTCCTGGTCTTCAGATGAAGACGAGGGTCCTGGTGTTCAGACGAAGATGAAGACAAGAGTCTTGGTGTTCAAGTGAAGATGAAGGTCCTGGTATTCAGATGAAGATGAGAGTCCTGGTCTTGAGATGAAGATGAGGATCCTGGTCTTCAGATGAAGTTGAACAGGAAGACGAGAGTCCTGGTGTTCAGATGAAGACAAGGGTCCTGGTGTTCAGATGAAGACAAGAGTCTGGGTGTTCAAGTGAAGATGAAGATCCTGGTCTTCAGATGAAGATGAAGACGAGCGTCTTGGTCTTCAGATGTAGACGAGAGTCCTGGTCTTCAGATGAAGACAAGGGTCTTGGTGTTGAAGTGAAGATGAAGGTCCTGGTATTCAGATGAAGATGAGGGTCCTGGTCTTCAGATGAAGATGAGAGTCCTTGTCTTCAGATGAAGATGAAGATCCTGGTCTTCAGATGAAGATGAACATGAAGACGAGAGTCTTGGTGTTCAGGTGAAGATGAAGGTCCTGGTATTCAGATGAAGATGAAGACGAGGGTAATGGTGTTCAGCTGAAGATGAAGACGAGAGTCCTGGTCTTCAGATGAAGACGAGAGTCCTGGTCTTCAGATGAAGATGAAGACAAGAGTCTTGGTGTTCAAGTGAAGATGAAGGTCCTGGTATTCAGATGAAGACGAGGGTCCTGGTCTTCAGATGAAGATGAAGACAAGAGTCTTGGTGTTCAAGTGAAGATGAAGGTCCTGGTGTTCAGATGAAGACGAGAGTCCTGGTCTTCAGATGAAGATAAGGATCCTGGTCTTCAGATGAAGATGAACAGGAAGACGAGAGTCCTGGTGTTCAGATGAAGACGAGCGTCTTGGTCTTCAGATGTAGACGAGAGTCCTGGTCTTCAGATGAAGACAAGGGTCTTGGTGTTCAAGTGAAGACGAAGGTCCTGGTATTCAGATGAAGATGAGGGTCCTGGTCTTCAGATGAAGATGAGAGTCCTTGTCTTCAGATGAAGATGAAGATCCTGGTCTTCAGATGAAGATGAACACGAAGACGAGAGTCTTGGTGTTCAGGTGAAGATGAAGGTCCTGGTATTCAGATGAAGATGAAGACGAGAGTCCTGGTGTTCAGCTGAAGATGAAGACGAGAGTCTTGGTGTTCAAGTGAAGATGAAGGTCCTGGTATTCAGATGAAGATGACAGTCCTGGTCTTCAGATGAAGATGAGGATCCTGGTCTTCAGATGAAGATGAACAGAAAGACGAGAGTCCTGGTGTTCAGGTGAAGATGAAGACGAGAGTCCTGGTCTTCAGATGAAGACGAGGGTCCTGGTGTTCAGATGAAGATGAAGAAAGGAGTCTTGGTGTTCAAGTGAAGATGAAGGTTCTGGTATTCAGATGAAGACGAGGGTCCTGGTCTTCAGATGAAGATGAAGACAAGAGTCTTGGTGTTCAAGTGAAGATCTAGGTCCTGGTGTTCAGATGAAGATGAGAGTCCTGGTCTTCAGGTGAAGATAAGGATCCTGGTCTTCAGATGAAGATGAACAGGAAGACGAGAGTCCTGGTGTTCAGGTGAAGATGAACACGAGAGTCCTGGTCTTCAGATGAAGATGAAGACAAGAGTCTTGGTGTTCAAGTGAAGATGAAGGTCCTGGTATTCAGATGAAGATGAGGGTCCTGGTCTTCAGATGAAGATGAGAGTCCTGGTCTTCAGATGAAGATGAAGATCCTGGTCTTCAGATGAAGATGAACATGAAGACGAGAGTCTTGGTGTTCAGGTGAAGATGAAGGCCCTGGTATTCAGATGAAGATGAAGACGAGGGTCCTGGCGTTCAGATGAAGATGAAGACGAGAGTCCTGGTCTTCTGATGAAGACGAGGGTCCTCGTGTTCAGATGAAAATGAAGACAAGAGTCCTGGTCTTCAGATGAAGATGAAGACAAGAGTCTTGGTGTTCAAGTGAAGATGAAGGTCCTGGTATTCAGATGAAGATGAAGACGAAGGTCCTGGTGTTCAGATGAAGACGAGAGTACTGGTCTTCAGATGAAGATGAAGATGAAGACAAGAGTCTTGGTGTTCAAGTGAAGATGAAGGTCCTGGTATTCAGATGAAGATGAGAGTCCTGGTCTTCAGATGAAGATGAGGGTCCTGGTCTTTGGATGAAGATGAAGACAAGAGTGTTGGTGTTCAAGTGAGGATGAAGGTCCTGGTATTCAGATGAAGACGAGGGTCCTGGTCTTCAGATGAAGATGAAGACAAGAGTCTTGGTGTTCAAGTGAAGATGAAGGTCCTGGTCTTCAGATGAAGACGAGAGTCCCGGTCTTCAGATGAAGATGAGGATCCTGGTCTTCAGATGAAGATGAACAGGAAGACGAGAGTCCTGGTGTTCAGATGAAGATGAAGACGAGGGTCCTGGTCTTCAGATGAAGACGAGAGTACTGGTCTTCAGATGAAGACATGAGTCTTGGTGTTCAAGTGAAGATGAAGGTCCTGGTATTCAGATGAAGATGAGGGTCCTGGTCTTCAGATGAAGATGAGAGTCCTGGTCTTCAGATGAAGATGAAGATCCTGGTCTTCAGATGATGATGAACATGAAGACGAGAGTCTTGGTGTTCAGGTGAAGATGAAGGTCCTGGTATTCAGATGAAAATGAAGACGAGGGTCCTGGTGTTCAGATGAAGATGAAGACGAGAGTCCTGGTCTTCTGATGAAAACGAGGGTCCTGGTGTTCAGATGAAGATGAAGACAAGAGTCTTGGTGTTCAAGTGAAGATGAAGGTCCTGGTATTCAGATGAAGATGAAGACGAGGGTCCTGGTGTTCAGCTGAAGATGAAGACGAGAGTCCTGGTCTTCAGATGAAGACGAGAGTCCTGGTCTTCAGATGAAGATGAAGACAAGAGTCTTGGTGTTCAAGTGAAGATGAAGGTCCTGGTATTCAGATGAAGATGAGAGTCCTGGTCTTCAGATTAAGATGAGGATCCTGGTCTTCAGATGAAGATGAACAGGAAGACGAGAGTCCTGGTGTTCAGGTGAAGATGAAGACGAGAGTCCTGGTCTTCAGATGAAGACGAGGGTCCTGGTTTTCAGATGAAGATGAAGACAAGAGTCTTGGTGTTCAAGTGAAGATGAAGGTCCTAGTATTCAGATGAAGACGAGGGTCCTGGTCTTCAGATCAAGATGAGAGTCCTGGTCTTCAGATGAACATAAGGATCCTGGTCTTCAGATGAAGATGAACAGGAAGACGAGAGTCCTGGTGTTCAGGTGAAGATGAAGACGAGAGTCCTGGTCTTCAGATGAAGACGAGGGTCCTGGTGTTCAGACGAAGATGAAGACAAGAGTCTTGGTGTTCAAGTGAAGATGAAGGTCCTGGTATTCAGATGAAGATGAGAGTCCTGGTCTTGAGATGAAGATGAGGATCCTGGTCTTCAGATGAAGTTGAACAGGAAGACGAGAGTCCTGGTGTTCAGATGAAGACAAGGGTCCTGGTGTTCAGATGAAGACAAGAGTCTGGGTGTTCAAGTGAAGATGAAGATCCTGGTCTTCAGATGAAGATGAAGACGAGCGTCTTGGTCTTCAGATGTAGACGAGAGTCCTGGTCTTCAGATGAAGACAAGGGTCTTGGTGTTGAAGTGAAGATGAAGGTCCTGGTATTCAGATGAAGATGAGGGTCCTGGTCTTCAGATGAAGATGAGAGTCCTTGTCTTCAGATGAAGATGAAGATCCTGGTCTTCAGATGAAGATGAACATGAAGACGAGAGTCTTGGTGTTCAGGTGAAGATGAAGGTCCTGGTATTCAGATGAAGATGAAGACGAGGGTAATGGTGTTCAGCTGAAGATGAAGACGAGAGTCCTGGTCTTCAGATGAAGACGAGAGTCCTGGTCTTCAGATGAAGATGAAGACAAGAGTCTTGGTGTTCAAGTGAAGATGAAGGTCCTGGTATTCAGATGAAGATGAGAGTCCTGGTCTTCAGATGAAGATGAGGATCCTGGTCTTCAGATGAAGATGAACAGAAAGACGAGAGTCCTGGTGTTCAGGTGAAGATGAAGACGAGAGTCCTGGTCTTCAGATGAAGACGAGGGTCCTGGTGTTCAGATGAAGATGAAGACAAGAGTCTTGGTGTTCAAGTGAAGATGAAGGTTCTGGTATTCAGATGAAGACGAGGGTCCTGGTCTTCAGATGAAGATGAAGACAAGAGTCTTGGTGTTCAAGTGAAGATCAAGGTCCTGGTGTTCAGATGAAGATGAGAGTCCTGGTCTTCAGATGAAGATAAGGATCCTGGTCTTCAGATGAAGATGAACAGGAAGACGAGAGTCCTGGTCTTCAGATGAAGACAAGAGTCTTGGTGTTCAAGTGAAGATGAAGGTCCTGGTATTCAGATGAAGATGAAGACGAGGGTCCTGGTGTTCAGATGAAGATGAAGACGAGAGTCTTGGTCTTCACATGAAGACGAGAGTCCTGGTCTTCAGATGAAGATGAAGACGAAGACAAGAGTCTTGATGTTGAAGTGAAGATGAAGACGAGGGTCCTGGTGTTCAGATGAAGACAAGAGTGTTGGTGTTCAAGTGAAGATGAAGGTCCTGGTATTCAGATGAAGATGAGGGTCCTGGTCTTCAGATGAAGATGAGAGTCCCTGTCTTCAGATGAAGATCCTGGTCTTCAGATGAAGATGAACATGAAGACGATAGTCCTGGTGTTCAGGTGAAGATGAAGACAAGAGTCTTGGTGTTCAAGTGAAGATGAAGGTCCTGGTGTTCAGATGAAGATGAGAGTCCTGGTTTTCAGATGAAGATAAGGATCCTGGTCTTCAGATGAAGATGAACAGGAAGACGAGAGTCCTGGTCTTCAGATGAAGATGAAGACAAGAGTCTTGGTGTTCAAGTGAAGATGAAGGTCCTGGTATTCAGATGAAGATGAAGACGAGGGTCCTGGTGTTCAGATGAAGATGAAGACAAGAGTCCTGGTCTTCAGATGAAGATGAAGACAAGAGTCTTGGTGTTCAAGTGAAGATGAAGGTCCTGGTATTCAGATGAAGATGAGAGTCCTGGTCTTAAGATGAAGATAAGGATCCTGGTCTTCAGATGAAGATGAACAGGAAGACGGGAGTCCTGGTGTTCAGGTGAAGAATAAGACGACAGTGCTGTTCTTCAGATGAAGACGAGGGTCCTGGTGTTCAGATGAAGATGAAGACAAGAGTCTTGGTGTTCAAGTGAAGATGAAGGTCCTGGTATTCAGATGAAGACGAGGGTCCTGGTCTTCAGATGAAGACAAGAGTCTTGGTGTTCAAGTGAAGATGAAGGTCCTGGTATTCAGATGAAGATGAGGGTCCTGGTCTTCAGATGAAGATGAGAGTCCCTGTCTTCAGATGAAGATCCTGGTCTTCAGATGAAGATGAACATGAAGACGATAGTCCTGGTGTTCAGGTGAAGATGAAGACAAGAGTCTTGGTGTTCAAGTGAAGATGAAGGTCCTGGTATTCAGATGAAGACGAGGGTCCTGGTCTTCAGATGAAGATGAAGACAAGAGTCTTGGTGTTCAAGTGAAGATGAAGGTCCTGGTATTCAGATGAAGATGAAGACGAGGGTCCTGGTGTTCAGATGAAGATGAAGACGAGAGTCTTGGTCTTCAGATGAAGACGAGAGTCCTGGTCTTCAGATGAAGATGAAGATGAAGACAAGAGTCTTGGTGTTGAAGTGAAGATGAAGACAAGAGTCTTGGTGTTCAAGTGAAGATGAAGGTCCTGGTATTCAGATGAAGACGAGGGTCCTGGTCTTCAGATGAAGATGAAGACAAGAGTCCTGGTGTTCAAGTGAAGATGAAGGTCCCGGTGTTCAGATGAAGATGAGAGTCCTGGTCTTCAGATGAAGATAAGGATCCTGGTCTTCAGACGAAGATGAACAGGAGGACGAGAGTCCTGGTGTTCAGATGAAGATGAAGACGAGAGTCTTGGTCTTCAGATGAAGACGAGAGTCCTGGTCTTCAGATGAAGATGAAGATGAAGATGAAGACAAGAGTCTTGGTGTTGAAGTGAAGATGAGGACAAGAGTCTTGGTGTTCAAGTGAAGATGAAGGTCCTGGTATTCAGATGAAGACGAGGGTCCTGGTTTTCAGATGAAGATGAAGACAAGAGTCCTGGTGTTCAAGTGAAGATGAAGGTCCCGGTGTTCAGATGAAGATGAGAGTCCTGGTCTTCAGATGAAGATAAGGATCCTGGTCTTCAGATGAAGATGAACAGGAGGACGAGAGTCCTGGTGTTCAGATGAAGATGAAGACGAGAGTCTTGGTCTTCAGATGAAGACGAGAGTCCTGGTCTTCAGATGAAGATGAAGACAAGAGTCTCGGTGTTCAAGTGAAGATGAAGGTACTGGTATTCAGATGAAGATGAGGGTTCTGGTCGTCAGATGAAGATGAGAGTCCTGGTCTTCAGATGAAGATGAAGATCCTAGTCTTCAGATGAAGATGAACATGAAGACGAGAGTCTTGGTGCTCAGGTGAAGATGAAGGTCCTGGTATTCAGATGAAGATGAAGACGAGGGTCCTGGTGTTCAGCTGAAGATGAAGACGAGAGTCCTGGTGTTCAGATGAAGACAAGAGTCTTGGTGTTCAAGTGAAGATGAAGGTCCTGGTATTCAGATGAAGACGAGAGTCCTGGTCTTCAGATGAAGATGAGAGTCCTGGTCTTCAGATGAAGATGAGAGTCCTGGTCTTTGGATGAAGATGAAGATCCTGGTCTTCAGATGAAGATGAACATGGAGACGAGAGTATTGGTGCTCAGGTGAAGACGAAGGTCCTGGTATTCAGATGAAGATGAAGACGAGGGTCCTGGTGTTCAGATGAAGATGAAGTCAAGAGTCTTGGTGTTCAAGTGAAGATGAAGGTCCTGGTATTCAGATGAAGATGAGAGTCCTGGTTTTCAGATGTAGATAAGGATCCTGGTCTTCAGATGAAGATGAACAGGAAGACGAGAGTCCTGGTGTTCAGGTGAAGATGAAGACGAGAGTCCTGGTCTTCAGATGAAGACGAGAGTCCTGGTCTTCAGATGAAGATGAAGACAAGAGTCTCGGTGTTCAAGTGAAGATGAAGGTACTGGTATTCAGATGAAGATGAGGGTTCTGGTCGTCAGATGAAGATGAGAGTCCTGGTCTTCAGATGAAGATGAAGATCCTAGTCTTCAGATGAAGATGAACATGAAGACGAGAGTCTTGGTGCTCAGGTGAAGATGAAGGTCCTGGTATTCAGATGAAGATGAAGACGAGGGTCCTGGTGTTCAGCTGAAGATGAAGACGAGAGTCCTGGTGTTCAGATGAAGACAAGAGTCTTGGTGTTCAAGTGAAGATGAAGGTCCTGGTATTCAGATGAAGACGAGAGTCCTGGTCTTTGGATGAAGATGAAGATCCTGGTCTTCAGATGAAGATGAACATGGAGACGAGAGTCTTGGTGCTCAGGTGAAGACGAAGGTCCTGGTATTAAGATGAAGATGAAGACGAGGGTCCTGGTGTTCAGATGAAGATGAAGTCAAGAGTCTTGGTGTTCAAGTGAAGATGAAGGTCCTGGTATTCAGATGAAGATGAGAGTCCTGGTCTTCAGATGAAGATAAGGATCCTGGTCTTCAGATGAAGATGAACAGGAAGACGAGAGTCCTGGTGTTCAGGTGTAGATGAAGACGAGAGTCCTGGTCTTCAGATGAAGATGAAGACAAGAGTCTTGGTGTTCAAGTGAAGATGAAGGTCCTGGTATTCAGATGAAGATGAGGGTCCTGGTGTTCAGATAAAGATGAAGACGAGAGTCTTGGTGTTCAGATGAAGACGAGAGTCCTGGTCTTCAGATGAAGATGAAGACAAGAGTCTTGGTGTTCAAGTGAAGATGAAGGTCCTGGTATTCAGATGAAGATGACAGTCCTGGTCTTCAGATGAAGATCCTGGTCTTCAGATGAAGATGAACTTGAAGACGAGAGTCTTGGTGTTCAGGTGAAGATGAAGGTCCTGGCATTCAGATGAAGATGAAGATGAGAGTCCTGGTCTTCAGATGAAGATGAGAGTCCTGGTCTTTGGATTAAGATGAAGATCCGGGTCTTCAGATGAAGATGAAGACGAGGGTCCTGGTGTTCAGATGAAGATGAAGACGAGAGTGCTGGTCTTCTGATGAAGACGAGGGTCCTGGTGTTCAGACGAAGATGAAGACAAGAGTCTTGGTGTTCAAGTGAAGATGAAGGTCCTGTTATTCAGATGAAGATGAGAGTCCTGGTCTTCAGATGAAGATAAGGATCCTGGTCTTCAGATGAAGATGAACAGGAAGACGAGAGTCCTGGTGTTCAGGTGAAGATGAAGACGACAGTGCTGGTCTTCAGATGAAGACGAGGGTCCTGGTGTTCAGATGAAGACGAGGGTCCTGGTGTTCAGATGAAGATGAAGATGAAGACAAGAGTCTTGGTGTTCAAGTGAAGATGAAGGTCCTGGTATTCAGATGAAGACGAGGGTCCTGGTCTTCAGATGAAGATGAAGACAAGAGTCTTGGTGTTCAAGTGAAGATGAAGGTCCTGGTATTCAGATGAAGATGAGGGTCCTGGTCTTCAGATGAAGATGAGAGTCCCTGGTCTTCAGATGAATATCCTGGTCTTCAGATGAAGATCAACATGAAGACGATAGTCCTGGTGTTCAGGTGAAGATGAAGACAAGAGTCTTGGTGTTCAAGTGAAGATGAAGGTCCTGGTATTCAGATGAAGACGAGGGGTCCTGGTCTTCAGATGAAGAAAAGAGTCTTGGTGTTCAAGTGAAGATGAAGGTCCTGGTATTCAGATGAAGATGAAGACGAGGGTCCTGGTGTTCAGATGAAGATGAAGACGAGAGTCTTGGTCTTCAGATGAAGACGAGGAGTCCTGGTCTTCAGATGAAGATTGAAGACAAGAGTCTTGGTTTTGAAGTGAAGATGAAGACGAGGGTCTGGTGTTCAGATGAAGACAAGAGTCTTGGTGTTCAAGTGAAGATGAAGGTCTGGTATTCAGATGAAGACGAGAGTCCTGGTCTTCAGATGAAGATGAAGACAAGAGTCTTGGTGTTCAAGTGAAGATGAAGGTCCTGGTATTCAGATGAAGATGAGGGTCCTGGTCTTCAGATGAAGATGAAGATCCTGGTCTTCAGATGAAGATGAACATGAAGACGAGAGTCATGGTGTTCAGGTGAAGATGAAGGTCCTGGTATTCAGATGAAGATGAAGACGAGGGTCCTGGTGTTCAGATGAAGATGAAGACGAGAGTGCTGGTCTGCTGATGAAGACGAGGGTCCTGGTGTTCAGATGAAGATGAAGACAAGAGTCTTGGTGTTCAAGTGAAGATGAAGGTCCTGGTATTCAGATGAAGATGAGGGTCCTGGTCTTCAGATGAAGATGAAGATCCTGGTCTTCAGATGAAGATGAACATGAAGACGAGAGTCTTGGTGTTCAGGTGAAGATGAAGGTCCTGGTATTCAGATGAAGATGAAGACGAGGGTCGTGGCGTTCAGATGAAGATGAAGACGAGACTCCTGGTCTTCTGATGAAGACGAGGGTCCCGGTGTTCAGATGAAGATGAAGATGAAGATCCTGGTGTTCAGATGAAGATGAAGACAAGGGTCTTGGTGTTCAAGTGAAGATGAAGGTCCTGGTATTCAGATGAAGATGAAGACGAGTGTCCTGGTGTTCAGATGAAGATGAAGACGAGAGTACTGGTCTTCAGATGAAGATGAAGACAAGAGTCTTGGAGTTCAAGTGAAGATGAAGGTCCTGGTATTCAGATGAAGATGAGAGTCCTGGTCTTCAGATGAAGATGAGGGTCCTGGTCTTTGGATGAAGATGAAGATCCTGGTCTTAAGGTGAAGATGAACATGAAGACGAGAGTCTTGGTGTTCAGGTGAACATGAAGGTCCTGGTATTCAGATGAAGATGAAGACGAGGGTCCTGGTGTTCAGCTGAAGATGAAGACAAGAGTCCTGGTCTTCTGATGAAGACGAGGGTCCTGGTGTTCAGATGAAGATGAAGACAAGAGTCTTGGTGTTCAAGTGAAGATGAAGGTTCTGGTATTCAGATGAAGACGAGGGTCCTGGTCTTATGATGAAGATGAAGACAAGAGTCTTGGTGTTCAAGTGAAGATAAAGGTCCTGGTGTTCAGATGAAGATGAGAGTCCTGGTCTTCAGATGAAGATAAGGATCCTGGTCTTCAGATGAAGATGAACAGGAAGACGAGAGTCCTGGTCTTCAGATGAAGACAAGAGTCTGGTGTTCAAGTGAAGATGAAGGTCCTGGTGTTCAGATGAAGATGAAGACGAGGGTCCTGGTGTTCAGATGAAGACAAGAGTGTTGGTGTTCAAGTGAAGATGAAGGTCCTGGTATTCAGATGAAGACGAGGGTCCTGGTCTTCAGATGAAGATGAAGACAAGAGTCTTGGTGTTCAAGTGAAGATGAAGGTCCTGGTGTTCAGATGAAGATGAGAGTCCTGGTCTTCAGATGAAGATAAGGATCCTGGTATTCAGATGAAGATGAACAGGAAGACGAGAGTCCTGGGGTTCAGGTGAAGATGAAGACGAGAGTCCTGGTCTTCAGATGAAGATGAAGAAAGAGTCTGGTGTTCAAGTGAAGATGAACGGTCCTGGTATTCAGATGAAGACGAGGGTCCTGGTCTTCAGATGAAGATGAAGACAAGAGTCCTGGTGTTCAAGTGAAGATGAAGGTCCCGGTGTTCAGATGAAGATGAGAGTCCTGGTATTCAGATGAAGATAAGGATCCTGGTCTTCAGATGAAGATGAATAGGACACGAGAGTCCTGGTGTTCAGATGAAGATGAAGACGAGATTCTTGGTCTTCAGATGAAGACGAGGGTCCTGGTGTTCAGATGAAGATGAAGACAAGAGTCTTGGTGTTCAAGTGAAGATGAAGGTCCTGGTATTCAGATGAAGACGAGGGTCCTGGTCTTCAGATGAAGACAAGAGTCTTGGTGTTCAAGTGAAGATGAAGGTCCTGGTATTCAGATGAAGATGAGGGTCCTGGTCTTCAGATGAAGATGAGAGTCCCTGTCTTCAGATGAAGATCCTGGTCTTCAGATGAAGATGAACATGAAGACGATAGTCCTGGTGTTCAGGTGAAGATGAAGACAAGAGTCTTGGTGTTCAAGTGAAGATGAAGGTCCTGGTATTCAGATGAAGACGAGGGTCCTGGTCTTCAGATGAAGATGAAGACAAGAGTCTTGGTGTTCAAGTGAAGATGAAGGTCCTGGTATTCAGATGAAGATGAAGACGAGGGTCCTGGTGTTCAGATGAAGATGAAGACGAGAGTCTTGGTCTTCAGATGAAGACGAGAGTCCTGGTCTTCAGATGAAGATGAAGATGAAGACAAGAGTCTTGGTGTTGAAGTGAAGATGAAGACAAGAGTCTTGGTGTTCAAGTGAAGATGAAGGTCCTGGTATTCAGATGAAGACGAGGGTCCTGGTCTTCAGATGAAGATGAAGACAAGAGTCCTGGTGTTCAAGTGAAGATGAAGGTCCCGGTGTTCAGATGAAGATGAGAGTCCTGGTCTTCAGATGAAGATAAGGATCCTGGTCTTCAGATGAAGATGAACAGGAGGACGAGAGTCCTGGTGTTCAGATGAAGATGAAGACGAGAGTCTTGGTCTTCAGATGAAGACGAGAGTCCTGGTCTTCAGATGAAGATGAAGACAAGAGTCTCGGTGTTCAAGTGAAGATGAAGGTACTGGTATTCAGATGAAGATGAGGGTTCTGGTCGTCAGATGAAGATGAGAGTCCTGGTCTTCAGATGAAGATGAAGATCCTAGTCTTCAGATGAAGATGAACATGAAGACGAGAGTCTTGGTGCTCAGGTGAAGATGAAGGTCCTGGTATTCAGATGAAGATGAAGACGAGGGTCCTGGTGTTCAGCTGAAGATGAAGACGAGAGTCCTGGTGTTCAGATGAAGACAAGAGTCTTGGTGTTCAAGTGAAGATGAAGGTCCTGGTATTCAGATGAAGACGAGAGTCCTGGTCTTCAGATGAAGATGAGAGTCCTGGTCTTCAGATGAAGATGAGAGTCCTGGTCTTTGGATGAAGATGAAGATCCTGGTCTTCAGATGAAGATGAACATGGAGACGAGAGTCTTGGTGCTCAGGTGAAGACGAAGGTCCTGGTATTCAGATGAAGATGAAGACGAGGGTCCTGGTGTTCAGATGAAGATGAAGTCAAGAGTCTTGGTGTTCAAGTGAAGATGAAGGTCCTGGTATTCAGATGAAGATGAGAGTCCTGGTCTTCAGATGAAGATAAGGATCCTGGTCTTCAGATGAAGATGAAGAGGAAGACGAGAGTCCTGGTGTTCAGGTGAAGATGAAGACGAGAGTCCTGGTCTTCAGATGAAGATGAAGACAAGAGTCTTGGTGTTCAAGTGAAGATGAAGGTCCTGGTATTCAGATGAAGATGAGGGTCCTGGTGTTCAGATAAAGATGAAGACGAGAGTCTTGGTGTTCAGATGAAGACGAGAGTCCTGGTCTTCAGATGAAGATGAAGACAAGAGTCTTGGTGTTCAAGTGAAGATGAAGGTCCTGGTATTCAGATGAAGATGACAGTCCTGGTCTTCAGATGAAGATCCTGGTCTTCAGATGAAGATGAACTTGAAGACGAGAGTCTTGGTGTTCAGGTGAAGATGAAGGTCCTGGCATTCAGATGAAGATGAAGATGAGAGTCCTGGTCTTCAGATGAAGATGAGAGTCCTGGTCTTTGGATTAAGATGAAGATCCGGGTCTTCAGATGAAGATGAAGACGAGGGTCCTGGTGTTCAGATGAAGATGAAGACGAGAGTGCTGGTCTTCTGATGAAGACGAGGGTCCTGGTGTTCAGACGAAGATGAAGACAAAAGTCTTGGTGTTCAAGTGAAGATGAAGGTCCTGTTATTCAGATGAAGATGAGAGTCCTGGTCTTCAGATGAAGATAAGGATCCTGGTCTTCAGATGAAGATGAACAGGAAGACGAGAGTCCTGGTGTTCAGGTGAAGATGAAGACGACAGTGCTGGTCTTCAGATGAAGACGAGGGTCCTGGTGTTCAGATGAAGACGAGGGTCCTGGTGTTCAGATGAAGATGAAGATGAAGACAAGAGTCTTGGTGTTCAAGTGAAGATGAAGGTCCTGGTATTCAGATGAAGACGAGGGTCCTGGTCTTCAGATGAAGATGAAGACAAGAGTCTTGGTGTTGAAGTGAAGATGAAGGTCCTGGTATTCAGATGAAGATGAGGGTCCTGGTCTTCAGATGAAGATGAGAGTCCTGGTCTTCAGATGAAGATCCTGGTCTTCAGATGAAGATCAACATGAAGACGATAGTCCTGGTGTTCAGGTGAAGATGAAGACAAGAGTCTTGGTGTTCAAGTGAAGATGAAGGTCCTGGTATTCAGATGAAGACGAGGGTCCTGGTCTTCAGATGAAGAAAAGAGTCTTGGTGTTCAAGTGAAGATGAAGGTCCTGGTATTCAGATGAAGATGAAGACGAGGGTCCTGGTGTTCAGATGAAGATGAAGACGAGAGTCTTGGTCTTCAGATGAAGACGAGAGTCCTGGTCTTCAGATGAAGATGAAGATGAAGACAAGAGTCTTGGTTTTGAAGTGAAGATGAAGACGAGGGTCCTGGTGTTCAGATGAAGACAAGAGTCTTGGTGTTCAAGTGAAGATGAAGGTCCTGGTATTCAGATGAAGACGAGAGTCCCTGGTCTTCAGATGAAGATGAAGACAAGAGTCTTGGTGTTCAAGTGAAGATTGAAGGTCCTGGTATTCAGATGAAGATGAGGGTCCTGGTCTTCAGATGAAGATGAAGATCCTGGTCTTCAGATGAAGATGAACATGAAGACGAGAGTCTTGGTGTTCAGGTGAAGATGAAGGTCCTGGTATTCAGATGAAGATGAAGACGAGGGTCGTGGCGTTCAGATGAAGATGAAGACGAGAGTCCTGGTCTTCTGATGAAGACGAGGGTCCTGGTGTTCAGATGAAGATGAAGACAAGGGTCTTGGAGTTCAAGTGAAGATGAAGGTCCTGGTATTCAGATGAAGATGAGAGTCCTGGTCTTCAGATGAAGATGAGAGTCCTGGTCTTTGGATGAAGATGAACATCCTGGTCTTCAGGTGAAGATGAACATGAAGACGAGAGTCTTGGTGTTCAGGTGAAGATGAAGGTCTTGGTATTCAGATGAAGATGAAGACGAGGGTCCTGGTGTTCAGCTGAAGATGAAGACAAGAGTCCTGGTCTTCTGATGAAGACGAGGGTCCCTGGTGTTCAGATGAAGATGAAGACAAGAGTGTTGGTGTTCAAGTGAGGATGAAGGTCCTGGTATTCAGATGAAGACGAGGGTCCTGGTCTTCAGATGAAGATGAAGACAAGAGTCTTGGTGTTCAAATGAAGATGAAGGTCCTGGTATTCAGATGAAGATGAGAGTCCTGGTCTTAAGATGAAGATAAGGATCCTGGTCTTCAGATGAAGATGAAACAGGAAGACGAGAGTCCTGGTGTTCAGGTGAAGAATAAGACGACAGTGCTGGTCTTCAGATGAAGACGAGGGTCCTGGTGTTCAGATGAAGATGAAGATGAAGACAAGAGTCTTGGTGTTCAAGTGAAGATGAAGGTCCTGGTATTCAGATGAAGATGAGGGTCCTGGTCTTGAGATGAAGACAAGAGTCTTGGTGTTCAAGTGAAGATGAAGGTCCTGGTATTCAGATGAAGATGAGGGTCCTGGTCTTCAGATGAAGATGAGAGTCCTGGTTTTCAGATGAAGATCCTGGTCTTCAGATGAAGATGAACATGAAGACAATAGTCCTGGTGTTCAGGTGAAGATGAAGACAAGAGTCTTGGTGTTCAAGTGAAGATGAAGGTCCTGGTATTCAGATGAAGATGAGGGTCCTGGTCTTCAGATGAAGATGAGAGTCCCTGTCTTCAGATGAAGATCCTGGTCTTCAGATGAAGATGAACATGAAGACGATAGTCCTGGTGTTCAGGTGAAGATGAAGACAAGAGTCTTGGTGTTCAAGTGAAGATGAAGGTCCTGGTATTCAGATGAAGACGAGGGTCCTGGTCTTCAGATGAAGATGAAGACAAGAGTCTTGGTGTTCAAGTGAAGATGAAGGTCCTGGTATTCAGATGAAGATGAAGACGAGGGTCCTGGTGTTCAGATGAAGATGAAGACGAGAGTCTTGGTCTTCAGATGAAGACGAGAGTCCTGGTCTTCAGATGAAGATGAAGATGAAGACAAGAGTCTTGGTGTTGAAGTGAAGATGAAGACAAGAAGTCTTGGTGTTTCAAGTGAAGATGAAGGTCCTGGTATTCAGATGAAGACGAGGGGTCATGGTCTTCAGATGAAGATGAAGACAAGAGTCCTGGTGTTCAAGTGAAGATGAAGGTCCCGGGTGTTCAGATGAAGATGAGAGTCCTGGTCTTCAGATGAAGATAAGGATCTGGTCTTGGTGTTCAAGTGAAGATGAAGGTCCTGGTATTCAGATGAAGATGAAGACGGGGGTCCTGGTGTTCAGATGAAGATGAAGACGAGAGTACTGGTCTTCAGATGAAGATGAAGACAAGAGTCTTGGAGTTCAAGTGAAGATGAAGGTCCTGGTATTCAGATGAAGATGAGAGTCCTGGTCTTCAGATGAAGATGAGGGTCCTGGTCTTTGGATGAAGATGAAGATCCTGGTCTTAAGGTGAAGATGAACATGAAGACGAGAGTCTTGGTGTTCAGGTGAACATGAAGGTCCTGGTATTCAGATGAAGATGAAGACGAGGGTCCTGGTGTTCAGCTGAAGATGAAGACAAGAGTCCTGGTCTTCTGATGAAGACGAGGGTCCTGGTGTTCAGATGAAGATGAAGACAAGAGTGTTGGTGTTCAAGTGAGGATGAAGGTCCTGGTATTCAGATGAAGACGAGGGTCCTGGTCTTCAGATGAAGATGAAGACAAGAGTCTTGGTGTTCAAGTGAAGATGAAGGTCCTGGTATTCAGATGAAGATGAGAGTCCTGGTCTTCAGATGAAGATAAGGATCCTGGTCTTCAGATGAAGATGAACAGGAAGACGAGAGTCCTGGTGTTCAGGTGAAGATGAAGACGAGAGTCCTGGTCTTCAGATGAAGATGAAGACAAGAGTCTTGGTGTTCAAGTGAAGATGAAGGTCCTGGTATTCAGATGAAGATGAGGGTCCTGGTGTTCAGATAAAGATGAAGACGAGAGGCTTGGGTGTTCAGATGAAGGACGAGAGTCCTGGTCTTCAGATGAAGATGAAGACAAGAGTCTTGGTGTTCAAGTGAAGATGAAGGTCCTGGATTCAGATGAAGATGACAGTCCTGTGTTCTTCAGATGAAGATCCTGGTCTTCAGAAGAAGATGAACTTGAAGACGAGAGGTCTTGGAGTTCAGGTGAGATGAAGGTACTGGCAATCAGATGAAGACTGGTCTTCAGATGAAGATGAAGACAAGAGTCTTTGTGTTCAAGTGAAGATGAAGGTCCTGGTGTTCAGATGAAGACGAGAGTCCTGGTCTTCAGATGAAGATAAGGATCCTGGTATTCAGATGAAGATGAACAGGAAGACGAGAGTCCTGGGGTTCAGGTGAAGATGAAGACGAGAGTCCTGGTCTTCAGATGAAGATGAAGAAAAGAGTCTTGGTGTTCAAGTGAAGATGAAGGTCCTGGTATTCAGATGAAGACGAGGGTCCTGGTCTTCAGATGAAGATGAAGACAAGAGTCCTGGTGTTCAAGTGAAGATGAAGGTCCCGGTGTTCAGATGAAGATGAGAGTCCTGGTATTCAGATGAAGATAAGGATCCTGGTCTTCAGATGAAGATGAATAGGACCACGAGAGTCCTGGTGTTCAGATGAAGATGAAGACGAGAGTCTTGGTCTTCAGATGAAGACGAGGGTCCTGGTGTTCAGATGAAGATGAAGACAACAGTCTTGGTGTTCAAGTGAAGATGAAGGTCCTGGTATTCAGATGAAGACGAGGGTCCTGGTCTTCAGATGAAGACAAGAGTCTTGGTGTTCAAGTGAAGATGAAGGTCCTGGTATTCAGATGAAGATGAGGGTCCTGGTCTTCAGATGAAGATGAGAGTCCCTGTCTTCAGATGAAGATCCTGGTCTTCAGATGAAGATGAACATGAAGACGATAGTCCTGGTGTTCAGGTGAAGATGAAGACAAGATTCTTGGTGTTCAAGTGAAGATGAAGGTCCTGGTATTCAGATGAAGACGAGGGTCCTGGTCTTCAGATGAAGATGAAGACAAGAGTCTTGGTGTTCAAGTGAAGATGAAGGTCCTGGTATTCAGATGAAGATGAAGACGAGGGTCCTGGTGTTCAGATGAAGATGAAGACGAGAGTCTTGGTCTTCAGATGAAGGACGAGAGTCCTGGTCTTCAAGTGATGATGAAGATGAAGACAAGAGTCTTGGTGTTGAAGTGAAGATGAAGACAAGAGTCTTGGTGTTCAAGTGAAGATGAAGGTCCTGGTATTCAGATGAAGACGAGGGTCCTGGTCTTCAGATGAAGATGAAGACAAGAGTCCTGGTGTTCAAGTGAAGATGAAGGTCCTCGGTGTTCAGATGAAGATCGAGAGTCCTGGTCTTCAGATGAAGATAAGGATCCTGGTCTTCAGATGAAGATGAACAGGAAGACGAGAGTCCTGGTGTTCAGGTGAAGATGAAGACGAGAGTCCTGGTCTTCCGATGAAGACTGAAGACAAGAGTTTGGTGTTCAAGTGAAGATGAAGGTCCTGGTATTCAGATGAAGATGAGGGTCCTGGTGTTCAGATAAAGATGAGACGAGAGTCTGGTGTTCAGATGAAGACGAGAGTCCTGGTCTTCAGATGAAGCTTGAAGACAAGAGTCTTGGTGTTCAAGTGACGATGAAGGTCCTGGTATTCAGATGAAGATGACGAGGGTCCTGGTGTTCAGCTGAAGATGAAGACGAGAGTCCTGGTGTTCAGATGAAGACAAGAGTCTTGGTGTTCAAGTGAAGATGAAGGTCCTGGTATTCAGATGAAGACGAGAGTCCTGGTCTTCAGATGAAGATGAGAGTCCTGGTCTTCAGATAAAGATGAGAGTCCTGGTCTTTGGATGAAGATGAAGATCCTGGTCTTCAGATGAAGATGAACATGGAGACGAGAGTCTTGGTGCTCAGGTGAAGACGAAGGTCCTGGTATTCAGATGAAGATGAAGACGAGGGTCCTGGTGTTCAGATGAAGATGAAGTCAAGAGTCTTGGTGTTCAAGTGAAGATGAAGGTCCTGGTATTCAGATGAAGATGAGAGTCCTGGTCTTCAGATGAAGATAAGGATCCTGGTCTTCAGATGAAGATGAACAGGAAGACGAGAGTCCTGGTGTTCAGATGAAGATGAAGACAAGAGTCTTGGTGTTCAAGTGAAGATGAAGGTCCTGGTATTCAGATGAAGATGACAGTCCTGGTCTTCAGATGAAGATCCTGGTCTTCAGATGAAGATGAACTTGAAGACGAGAGTCTTGGTGTTCAGGTGATGATGAAGGTCCTGGCATTCAGATGAAGATGAAGATGAGAGTCCTGGTCATCAGATGAAGATGAGAGTCCTGGTCTTTGGATTAAGATGAAGATCCGGGTCTTCAGATGAAGATGAAGACGAGGGTCCTGGTGTTCAGATGAAGATGAAGACGAGAGTGCTGGTCTTCTGATGAAGACGAGGGTCCTGGTGTTCAGACGAAGATGAAGACAAGAGTCTTGGTGTTCAAGTGAAGATGAAGGTCCTGTTATTCAGATGAAGATGAGAGTCCTGGTCTTCAGATGAAGATAAGGATCCTGGTCTTCAGATGAAGATGAACAGGAAGACGAGAGTCCTGGTGTTCAGGTGAAGATGAAGACGACAGTGCTGGTCTTCAGATGAAGACGAGGGTCCTGGTGTTCAGATGAAGATGAAGACAAGAGTCTTGGTGTTCAAGTGAAGATGAAGGTCCTGTTATTCAGATGAAGATGACAGTCCTGGTCTTCAGATGAAGATCCTGGTCTTCAGATGAAGATGAACATGAAGACGAGAGTCCTGGTCTTCAGATGAAGATGAAGACAAGAGTCTTGGTGTTGAAGTGAAGATGAAGACGAGGGTCCTGGTGTTCAGATGAAGACAAGAGTCTTGGTGTTCAAGTGAAGATGAAGGTCCTGGTATTCAGAAGAAGACGAGAGTCCTGGTCTTCAGATGAAGATGAAGACGAGTCTTGGTGTTCAAGTGAAGATGAAGGTCCTGGTATTCAGATGAAGATGAGGGTCCTGGTCTTCAGATGAAGATGAAGATCCTGGTCTTCAGATGAAGATGAACATGAAGACGAGAGTCTTGGTGTTCAGGTGAAGATGAAGGTCCTGGTATTCAGATGAAGATGAAGACGAGGGTCATGGCGTTCAGATGAAGATGAAGACGAGAGTCCTGGTCTTCTGATGAAGACGAGGGTCCTGGTGTTCAGATGAAGATGAAGACAAGAGTCCTGGTGTTCAGATGAAAATGAAGACAAGGGTCTTGGTGTTCAAGTGAAGATGAAGGTCCTGGTATTCAGATGAAGATGAAGACGAGGGTCCTGGTGTTCAGGTGAAGATGAAGACGAGAGTACTGGTCTTCAGATGAAGATGAAGACAAGAGTCTTGGAGTTCAAGTGAAGATGAAGGTCCTGGTATTCAGATGAAGATGAGAGTCCTGGTCTTCAGATGAAGATGAGGGTCCTGGTCTTTGGATGAAGATGAAGATCCTGGTCTTAAGGTGAAGATGAACATGAAGACGAGAGTCTTGGTGTTCAGGTGAACATGAAGGTCCTGGTATTCAGATGAAGATGAAGACGAGGGTCCTGGTGTTCAGCTGAAGATGAAGACAAGAGTCCTGGTCTTCTGATGAAGACGAGGGTCCTGGTGTTCAGATGAAGATGAAGACAAGAGTCTCGGTGTTCAAGTGAAGATGAAGGTACTGGTATTCAGATGAAGATGAAGGTCCTGGTATTCAGATGAAGATGAGAGTCCTGGTCTTAAGATGAAGATAAGGATCCTGGTCTTCAGATGAAGATGAACAGGAAGACGAGAGTCCTGGTGTTCAGGTGAAGAATAAGACGACAGTGCTGGTCTTCAGATGAAGATGAAGAAAAGAGTCTTGGTGTTCAAGTGAAGATGAAGGTCCTGGTATTCAGATGAAGACGAGGGTCCTGGTCTTCAGATGAAGATGAACAGGAAGACGAGGGTCCTGGTGTTCAGATGAAGATGAGGGTCCTGGTATTCAGATGAAGATGAAGACAAGAGTCTTGGTGTTCAAGTGAAGATGAAGGTCCTGGTATTCAGATGAAGATGAAGATCCTGGTCTTCAGATGAAGTTGAACATGAAGACGATAGTCCTGGTGTTCAGGTGAAGATGAAGACAAGAGTCTTGGTGTTCAAGCGAAGATGAAGGTCCTGGTATTCAGATGAAGACGAGGGTCCTGGTCTTCAGATGAAGATGAAGACAAGAGTCTTTGTGTTCAAGTGAAGATGAAGGTCCTGGAGTTCAGATGAAGACGAGAGTCCTGGTCTTCAGATGAAGATAAGGATCCTGGTATTCAGATGAAGATGAACAGGAAGACGAGAGTCCTGGGGTTCAGGTGAAGATGAAGACGAGAGTCCTGGTCTTCAGATGAAGATGAAGAAAAGAGTCTTGGTGTTCAAGTGAAGATGAAGGTCCTGGTATTCAGATGAAGACGAGGGTCCTGGTCTTCAGATGAAGATGAAGACAAGAGTCCTGGTGTTCAAGTGAAGATGAAGGTCCCGGTGTTCAGATGAAGATGAGAGTCCTGGTATTCAGATGAAGATAAGGATCCTGGTCTTCAGATGAAGATGAACAGGACCACGAGAGTCCTGGTGTTCAGATGAAGACGAGAGTCTTGGTCTTCAGATGAAGACGAGGGTCCTGGTGTTCAGATGAAGATGAAGACAAGAGTCTTGGTGTTCAAGTGAAGATGAAGGTCCTGGTATTCAGATGAAGACGAGGGTCCTGGTCTTCAGATGAAGACAAGAGTCTTGGTGTTCAAGTGAAGATGAAGGTCCTGGTATTCAGATGAAGATGAAGATCCTGGTCTTCAGATGAAGTGGAACATGAAGACGATAGTCCTGGTGTTCAGGTGAAGATGAAGACAAGAGTCTTGGTGTTCAAGTGAAGATGAAGGTCCTGGTATTCAGATGAAGACGAGGGTCCTGGTCTTCAGATGAAGATGAAGACAAGAGTCTTTGTGTTCAAGTGAAGATGAAGGTCCTGGTGTTCAGATGAAGACGAGAGTCCTGGTCTTCAGATGAAGATAAGGATCCTGGTATTCAGATGAAGATGAACAGGAAGACGAGAGTCCTGGGGTTCAGGTGAAGATGAAGACGAGAGTCCTGGTCTTCAGATGAAGATGAAGAAAAGAGTCTTGGTGTTCAAGTGAAGATGAAGGTCCTGTATTCAGATGAAGACGAGGGTCCTGGTCTTCAGATGAAGATGAAGACAAGAGTCCTGGTGTTCAAGTGAAGATGAAGGTCCCGGTGTTCAGATGAAGATGAGAGTCCTGGTATTCAGATGAAGATAAGGATCCTGGTCTTCAGATGAAGATGAATAGGACCACGAGAGTCCTGGTGTTCAGATGAAGATGAAGACGAGAGTCTTGGTCTTCAGATGAAGACGAGGGTCCTGGTGTTCAGATGAAGATGAAGACAAGAGTCTTGGTGTTCAAGTGAAGATGAAGGTCCTGGTATTCAGATGAAGACGAGGGTCCTGGTCTTCAGATGAAGACAAGAGTCTTGGTGTTCAAGTGAAGATGAAGGTCCTGGTATTCAGATGAAGATGAGGGTCCTGGTCTTCAGATGAAGATGAGAGTCCCTGTCTTCAGATGAAGATCCTGGTCTTCAGATGAAGATGAACATGAAGACGATAGTCCTGGTGTTCAGGTGAAGATGAAGACAAGAGTCTTGGTGTTCAAGTGAAGATGAAGGTCCTGGTATTCAGATGAAGACGAGGGTCCTGGTCTTCAGATGAAGATGAAGACAAGAGTCTTGGTGTTCAAGTGAAGATGAAGGTCCTGGTGTTCAGATGAAGATGAAGACGAGGGTCCTGGTGTTCAGATGAAGACGAGAGTCTTGGTCTTCAGATGAAGACGAGAGTCCTGGTCTTCAGATGAAGATGAAGATGAAGACAAGAGTCTTGGTGTTGAAGTGAAGATGAAGACAAGAGTCTTGGTGTTCAAGTGAAGATGAAGGTCCTGGTATTCAGATGAAGACGAGGGTCCTGGTCTTCAGATGAAGATGAAGACAAGAGTCCTGGTGTTCAAGTGAAGATGAAGGTCCCGGTGTTCAGATGAAGATGAGAGTCCTGGTCTTCAGATGAAGATAAGGATCCTGGTCTTCAGATGAAGATGAAGACGACAGTGCTGGTCTTCAGATGAAGACGAGGGTCCTGGTGTTCAGATGAAGATGAAGACAAGAGTCTTGGTGTTCAAGTGAAGATGAAGGTCCTGTTATTCAGATGAAGATGAGAGTCCTGGTCTTCAGATGAAGATAAGGATCCTGGTCTTCAGATGAAGATGAACAGGAAGACGAGAGTCCTGGTGTTCAGCTGAAGATGAAGACGAGAGTCCTGGTCTTCAGATGAAGATGAAGACAAGAGTCTTGGTGTTCAAGTGAAGATGAAGGTCCTGGTATTCAGATGAAGACGAGGGTCCTGGTCTTCAGATGAAGATGAACAGGAAGACGAGGGTCCTGGTGTTAAGATGAAGATGAGGGTCCTGGTATTCAGATGAAGATGAAGACAAGAGTCTTGGTGTTCAAGTGAAGATGAAGGTCCTGGTATTCAGATGAAGATGAAGATCCTGGTCTTCAGATGAAGTTGAACATGAAGACGATAGTCCTGGTGTTCAGGTGAAGATGAAGACAAGAGTCTTGGTGTTCAAGTGAAGATGAAGGTCCTGGTATTCAGATGAAGACGAGGGTCCTGGTCTTCAGATGAAGATGAAGACAAGAGTCTTTGTGTTCAAGTGAAGATGAAGGTCCTGGTGTTCAGTTGAAGACGAGAGTCCTGGTCTTCAGATGAAGATAAGGATCCTGGTATTCAGATGAAGATGAACAGGAAGACGAGAGTCCTGGGGTTCAGGTGAAGATGAAGACGAGAGTCCTGGTCTTCAGATGAAGATGAAGAAAAGAGTCTTGGTGTTCAAGTGAAGATGAAGGTCCTGGTATTCAGATGAAGATGAGGGTCCTGGTGTTCAGATAAAGATGAAGACGAGAGTCTTGGTGTTCAGATGAAGACGAGAGTCCTGGTCTTCAGATGAAGATGAAGACAAGAGTCTTGGTGTTCAAGTGAAGATGAAGGTCCTGGTATTCAGATGAAGATGACAGTCCTGGTCTTCAGATGAAGATCCTGGTCTTCAGATGAAGATGAACTTGAAGACGAGAGTCTTGGTGTTCAGGTGAAGATGAAGGTCCTGGCATTCAGATGAAGATGAAGATGAGAGTCCTGGTCTTCAGATGAAGATGAGAGTCCTGGTCTTTGGATTAAGATGAAGATCCGGGTCTTCAGATGAAGATGAAGACGAGGGTCCTGGTGTTCAGATGAAGATGAAGACGAGAGTGCTGGTCTTCTGATGAAGACGAGGGTCCTGGTGTTCAGACGAAGATGAAGACAAGAGTCTTGGTGTTCAAGTGAAGATGAAGGTCCTGTTATTCAGATGAAGATGAGAGTCCTGGTCTTCAGATGAAGATAAGGATCCTGGTCTTCAGATGAAGATGAACAGGAAGACGAGAGTCCTGGTGTTCAGGTGAAGATGAAGACGACAGTGCTGGTCTTCAGATGAAGACGAGGGTCCTGGTGTTCAGATGAAGATGAAGTCAAGAGTCTTGGTGTTCAAGTGAAGATGAAGGTCCTGTTATTCAGATGAAGATGAGAGTCCTGGTCTTCAGATGAAGATAAGGATCCTGGTCTTCAGATGAAGATGAACAGGAAGACGAGAGTCCTGGTGTTCAGGTGAAGATGAAGACGAGAGTCCTGGTCTTCAGATGAAGATGAAGACAAGAGTCTTGGTGTTCAAGTGAAGATGAAGGTCCTGGTATTCAGATGAAGACGAGGGTCCTGGTCTTCAGATGAAGATGAACAGGAAGACGAGGGTCCTGGTGTTCAGATGAAGATGAGGGTCCTGGTATTCAGATGAAGATGAAGACAAGAGTCTTGGTGTTCAAGTGAAGATGAAGGTCCTGGTATTCAGATGAAGATGAAGATCCTGGTCTTCAGATGAAGTTGAACATGAAGACGATAGTCCTGGTGTTCAGGTGAAGATGAAGACAAGAGTCTTGGTGTTCAAGTGAAGATGAAGGTCCTGGTATTCAGATGAAGACGAGGGTCCTGGTCTTCAGATGAAGATGAAGACAAGAGTCTTTGTGTTCAAGTGAAGATGAAGGTCCTGGTGTTCAGATGAAGACGAGAGTCCTGGTCTTCAGATGAAGATAAGGATCCTGGTATTCAGATGAAGATGAACAGGAAGACGAGAGTCCTGGGGTTCAGGTGAAGATGAAGACGAGAGTCCTGGTCTTCAGATGAAGATGAAGAAAAGAGTCTTGGTGTTCAAGTGAAGATGAAGGTCCTGGTATTCAGATGAAGACGAGGGTCCTGGTCTTCAGATGAAGATGAAGACAAGAGTCCTGGTGTTCAAGTGAAGATGAAGGTCCCGGTGTTCAGATGAAGATGAGAGTCCTGGTATTCAGATGAAGATAAGGATCCTGGTCTTCAGATGAAGATGAACAGGACCACGAGAGTCCTGGTGTTCAGATGAAGATGAAGACGAGAGTCTTGGTCTTCAGATGAAGACGAGGGTCCTGGTGTTCAGATGAAGATGAAGACAAGAGTCTTGGTGTTCAAGTGAAGACGAGGGTCCTGGTCTTCAGATGAAGACAAGAGTCTTGGTGTTCAAGTGAAGATGAAGGTCCTGGTATTCAGATGAAGATGAGGGTCCTGGTCTTCAGATGAAGATGAGAGTCCCTGTCTTCAGATGAAGATCCTGGTCTTCAGATGAAGATGAACATGAAGACGATAGTCCTGGTGTTCAGGTGAAGATGAAGACAAGAGTCTTGGTGTTCAAGTGAAGATGAAGGTCCTGGTATTCAGATGAAGACGAGGGTCCTGGTCTTCAGATGAAGATGAAGACAAGAGTCTTGGTGTTCAAGTGAAGATGAAGGTCCTGGTATTCAGATGAAGATGAAGACGAGGGTCCTGGTGTTCAGATGAAGATGAAGACGAGAGTCTTGGTCTTCAGATGAAGACGAGAGTCCTGGTCTTCAGATGAAGATGAAGATGAAGACAAGAGTCTTGGTGTTGAAGTGAAGATGAAGACAAGAGTCTTGGTGTTGAAGTGAAGATGAAGGTCCTGGTATTCAGATGAAGACGAGGGTCCTGGTCTTCAGATGAAGATGAAGACAAGAGTCCTGGTGTTCAAGTGAAGATGAAGGTCCCGGTGTTCAGATGAAGATGAGAGTCCTGGTCTTCAGATGAAGATAAGGATCCTGGTCTTCAGATGAAGATGAACAGGAGGACGAGAGTCCTGGTGTTCAGATGAAGATGAAGACGAGAGTCTTGGTCTTCAGATGAAGACGAGAGTCCTGGTCTTCAGATGAAGATGAAGACAAGAGTCTCGGTGTTCAAGTGAAGATGAAGGTACTGGTATTCAGATGAAGATGAGGGTTCTGGTCGTCAGATGAAGATGAGAGTCCTGGTCTTCAGATGAAGATGAAGATCCTAGTCTTCAGATGAAGATGAACATGAAGACGAGAGTCTTGGTGCTCAGGTGAAGATGAAGGTCCTGGTATTCAGATGAAGATGAAGACGAGGGTCCTGGTGTTCAGCTGAAGATGAAGACGAGAGTCCTGGTGTTCAGATGAAGACAAGAGTCTTGGTGTTCAAGTGAAGATGAAGGTCCTGGTATTCAGATGAAGACGAGAGTCCTGGTCTTCAGATGAAGATGAGAGTCCTGGTCTTCAGATGAAGATGAGAGTCCTGGTCTTTGGATGAAGATGAAGATCCTGGTCTTCAGATGAAGATGAACATGGAGACGAGAGTCTTGGTGCTCAGGTGAAGACGAAGGTCCTGGTATTCAGATGAAGATGAAGACGAGGGTCCTGGTGTTCAGATGAAGATGAAGTCAAGAGTCTTGGTGTTCAAGTGAAGATGAAGGTCCTGGTATTCAGATGAAGATGAGAGTCCTGGTCTTCAGATGAAGATAAGGATCCTGGTCTTCAGATGAAGATGAATAGGAAGACGAGAGTCCTGGTGTTCAGATGAAGATGAAGACAAGAGTCTTGGTGTTCAAGTGAAGATGAAGGTCCTGGTATTCAGATGAAGATGACAGTCCTGGTCTTCAGATGAAGATCCTGGTCTTCAGATGAAGATGAACTTGAAGACGAGAGTCTTGGTGTTCAGGTGAAGATGAAGGTCCTGGCATTCAGATGAAGATGAGTGTCCTGGTCTTCAGATGAAGATGAGAGTCCTGGTCTTTGGATTAAGATGAAGATCCGGGTCTTCAGATGAAGATGAAGACGAGGGTCCTGGTGTTCAGATTAAGATGAAGACGAGAGTGCTGGTCTTCTGATGAAGACGAGGGTCCTGGTGTTCAGACGAAGATGAAGACAAGAGTCTTGGTGTTCAAGTGAAGATGAAGGTCCTCTTATTCAGATGAAGATGAGAGTCCTGGTCTTCAGATCAAGATAAGGATCCTGGTCTTAAGATGAAGATGAACAGGAAGACGAGAGTCCTGGTGTTCAGGTGAAGATGAAGACGACAGTGGTGGTCTTCAGATGAAGACGAGGGTCCTGGTGTTCAGATGAAGATGAAGACAAGAGTCTTGGTGTTCAAGTGAAGATGAAGGTCCTGTTATTCAGATGAAGATGACAGTCCTGGTCTTCAGATGAAGATCCTGGTCTTCAGATGAAGATGAACATGAAGACGAGAGTCCTGGTCTTCAGATGAAGATGAAGACAAGAGTCTTGGTGTTGAAGTGAAGATGAAGACGAGGGTCCTGGTGTTCAGATGAAGACAAGAGTCTTGGTGTTCAAGTGAAGATGAAGGTCCTGGTATTCAGATGAAGACGAGAGTCCTGGTCTTCAGATGAAGATGAAGACGAGTCTTGGTGTTCAAGTGAAGATGAAGGTCCCTGGTATTCAGATGAAGACTGAGGTCCTGTTCTTCAGATGAAGATGAGAGTCATGGTCTTCAGATGAAGAGATCCTGGTCTTCAGATGAAGATGAATATGAACGAAGAGTCTGGTGTTCAAGAGAAGATGAAGGTCCCTGGTATTCAGATGAAGATGAAGACGAGGGTCGTGGCGTTCAGATGAAGATGAAGACGAGAGTCCTGGTCTTCTGA